>NC_068938.1:27076739-27171739 GCF_016801865.2 Culex pipiens pallens
TCAAAAAAAAAAAAAACTAAATTTAAATTTTCAAGCCTTTTCAACATTTGTCAGCAAAAAATCATAACAAAATGCTTTATATCATATAAGATTTTTGTCTTTATCTGTTTTGTGATCCCAAAATAAAAAAAATAACAAATTAAAAATAATTTATTTGATAAAAATTCATAAATAAACTTTGTACAATATATTCTTAATATTTTTTAGCAAAATTATACATAAAATAAGCAGTGGCCTTAACTTTTATTATAAAAACGATATCGTTGATGATTTTAGTACTATCCTCAAAGTGTCGAGTTTTCACTTAAAAATTAAGTTCGAAACGGAAAACAGACTGCATTTTCGAACTTTTTGGACAAATTTCTACTAACAACTGAAAAAGTAGTTTTTAAATAACAAATGTTTAGTATTAATGAAACTGAATTCAAAAATTCTAGAAATTTAGAGAAACTTGATCATTCACGAAAAAAAATTTTTATGTTGTTTTTCTTTGGGTCGATGAGCTTAAATTCGGCCCTAAAAATACTCTAGTGCGATTTGTAAATTTAAAATAAAAAAATGGTGACAAAAATGGCGGTGATCTGCACTAATGGTCTCCTAAACATTCAATTTGGCTTTTAATAGACATGCGACAAGATTTGAATGCAATTAAATTAGTTTTTAATGAAAATCGATCGACTTTTTTATAATGTGGTATGGTATCTTTTTACTTACGCAATCTTGAATTGTATCAATGTTATAAAGAGATAATCTTGCAAATTTATATGGACTTCACGAAAAAAATAATTGAAAAATGATTTTAAAATAATAATTTCAATCCTGTTAAAACAAATAAATGAACGAGAAGTATCACAAAATGCATTACCTCATTACAGTTTTGTTTTTTTCGACATGTGGTCATTAAATTAAAACTTAATAAAATCCAATAGTTTACAATCAATTTTACATTATTTTTTGCCCCCTGATTTATTAAAGAAATTTTGAAGTGGTAACTTAAAATAAAATTTGCTTTTGCCTTGAGTGATAATTTTATGTGGGTTTTAATGATTTTGTTTTATTTTATGTTGTTTGTTATTTTGAAATATTTAAATATTTTTAATTTTCTTGTAAATTTTCTATTATTTTGGCTAAACCAGCAAAACACTCTCACTAAGCACCCGGCTCCATTACCCTAACCATGCTTCCACAAAACACTTGAAGGGGGGAAAATTCCACTTCGTTAGCACGCTGCCCAAATCCCAGCAGCTTCCAGCAAATAGAAAGATGTAGAAAAAAAAGAAGCTAAACCCCGCTCACAATCGGATTAAGCTAAATGAGTTTGCAAAAATCGATTTGCTTAATCCAGCTGCCAGACACACGGTTCAGCAAAACAAATAAAAAAAAGCACAGTAAATGAAAATATTTTCAGGTTGAGTTGATCCTGGTTAGAGGGGTAAGGTAGGTAGAGAAAAAAACAAAAGCTAATGTGTTTAATATGTTTTTTTTTCAATTTTTTTCCCAGAATTTACTTGCTATCATGAAGACTGAATAGACAAGTGATGAGAATAATATGTGCCACTGCTCAAGGTTGGTGAACCGTAAATTAAATTCCCAAAATTAAACTCTCATTTGAAGTGGTTAAGGAGGGGGCGTAAAACGAGAAACATTTGATTAAAAAATTCAACCAGAATAAAACCGTTGCCTAACTAGCTCCATTGCTTGTTGCTGTATAGTTGCACTGCTGTTGATGATGCCTTGCAGAAAAAAGGTAAGATCCGGACGATTACAAACAAGTGTTCTACCTGTGTTGCTCCCTCAGTTAGATGCGAACAGTGATAATTTTTAATCAAAAATTGGTCAAACTTTTTTTTTGAAATTTGATCTGTTTTGAAATAACTTTTTTGATGTCTTTATTTATTTGTTCAAAAATTACTATTTTTTTAATTGTCTCAACTCCAACAATTCCCTAAATGCAAAAACCCCGTAAAACCTTTAGGACTTCCAAGTTCCAAGCCTTATTACCTTTGCTCAGAGTGAAAAAAAAACGAGAAGAAGCTATGAAAAACAAGTTTTCCCCTCAACTCGAGCCCGGTACAAAACGGCGAATGGGAAAATATAGCCATAAAAGATTTTCTCTGGGTTGCAAGAGAGAGCAGTTTTTTGCCGCACCATTTTTGACCCAGCCGCCCGACGTAACATAATTATTCTGGAGTTTGGAGCCCCACCTGATGATGGCAGCAGCTGGTTTTGTTACATTTTACAGAGTTGAAGAAAAAAAAATGCTGAGGGAAAGTGCACGGTGCGGAAAAAAAGTCGAGGATGAAGAGTACGAAATAAAGAATAATATCTTTGGGCGGCAGGTGGCGCTGAAAGTTGAAACTATGTCATAAGGACCTGGGACTGAGATTTTTTTTAATATTGAAAAATAGCTTCTCAGAGAAAATTATGCAACTCGTTTTTAATGAAATATCAAATTATTCAAATACAAATTTTATTTTAAAATTCGTCAATTTTCAACAAAAATAAAAGATTTTTAAGGACAACACAACTTTACAAAATAATCTAACTAATTTAAGAAAGAAAAGATGAAAAGATACTCAAAACAAACCCAATTCCATGCAAACGAAACTTTTCTTGTTTGCAATCTCGAGTTGCATCTTTCAGATCTGCACCAACCAGCTTCTGCCGCCACAACAATGGCACCACTTTCGCCGTGGTGAAACCTTTGCCAAGTCATTCGTGGAAAAGTTGTTGCTCAACGATCATCCGTGCACAGAGTGCAACCCGTTCGACCTGGTATAGCGAAACTATTTGCGTACAATAATCCAGAAAAGTTGACGAGATAACGCTGACAAAAAAATAGTGCTGCGGTGGAAAACTGCAGGCAGCTTTTCCGGCGGAGAAAAACTTTTTCCCTCCCCCCCAAACTCTCACTCATTGTTATAAATTCAGTCACACAGAACTCACACTCGAAACCACTTGTGCAAGCTCAACTGTTGCCAACTTTTTCCCCCACCCCCGCCGGTAATTGTGTGGATGAAAAGTGTATCCTCTTGAAAATCTGCTGTAAATTTTAATTCAGCTTTTCGCAACTCTCACTTTTTGTCGCGAGCAAAATTCGCGTGCTATTGTGAGTTGTTGTATTCGCTAGGAAACAAAGGCAGTTTGATTAAATGCACATCTATTAGGGTATTTGTCCCTATTTTGGGCCTAGTACCTATATTGAGCCAACCAAACTTAATTTGACGAAATTGTGCATTTCACCGTCAATTTGCAGGCAACTGCCACTAGGGAATGATATTTGCTGTCATTAGCTTCAGTTTGGTGGGCAAAAATAATTCACCATTTCCTTTTAAATAGGAAAAAACGGAATAAACAAATCACTCGTCAAATTTTTCGTGGAAAATTACTAGTTGCCCATTAGGCCCAAAATTTTCACCACTTTTGCTTACCGCTTGTTGACACTCAGCGTCACGGCTTTCATCACTCGGCACACGAATGAGAGCCTTCCCCCAAATCTCAAACCACCAGCAATAGGTTTTTATTGGCGGTTAGCATTATCCCGTTTCAAAAAACAATCACTAAACTGACACCAATCAATTATATTCTTAATCAAAGTTACTATCTTAATTTTGTAGACGATGCCTGTATTTTCAGTCCATTTGAAACTTCTACAAACTATGACAGTGTGTGCGCGCCTTTCACATCTCAAAGTCCTTACTCGCGTAGTACGGGTTAAATAATTGGCTGCGCAACAAATATTTAATTATGTTTAAAGCTCATAAATTAATGAAATAAATTATGCTCATTCAATTTATGCACGTAATTTAACTGTTACTGGTTAAATCAATCATTCTAACGATGATTTGTGGCTTGAAACCGCACAACGATTTAGCCTGTTTGGTGACCGTACTTTTTGGGGCTGAACTGTACGAGCTGGGGCTGAACCGTACGTCAAAAAAGTTCGCCACGTGCTTCGAGATTTCAACCAATCAGAAGGTAGGCCGAAAATGTATGTATGTATGTATGATCCCCATACCCGCAGGCAACTTGGTCAGAAGGTAGGCCGAAAATATGCACAAAGAAGGTCGTATGCTAAGAGCAATATCCCCAAAATAGGGGCAAAAAGTGTTTTAGTTTTTCGTGCTTTTACAGCGATATAAGACATTTTTATCAAAATGTTGATAATGTACGAGTTTAAGCGTTAAAAAACCAACTTATTCATGTAAAACAAACTAGGCTGCCAATAGCAGCCTTTGTGAATACATCAAATTAAAAGTGCGCTCTGCTTAGTAGGCCCAAAATAGGGACAAATACCCTAATTTCGTCACATGGTGGAAATGTGCTCAAGATTGCCTGAATGTATCATTTACTTATTTATAATTAATAGGCAATTCAATATTACTTAATTTTTATCAAATGGTTTTCAAATCAAAATCATAAAACGTAAGAATACACCTTGGAATACACAATGTTTGGGTCATTCCATGTCAACTTAGTACACGATTGGACTCTGTGTGGGCCCGAATAATACCCTCGCATGTGCGCCCCTTGTACTAAGCGTTACGCACACCCGTAACACATACGTCCTGTCAGCGGACAGCTGTCAGTCGAGGTCAACAAACGATCAGCCTCTTCCAACACCGATCTCCGGACGAACCAGACGTGTTGGGGATTCTCCCCGCGGCACCAACACAGGATTCCCACAGACTTGACCTCCTTCGATTTTTACCATAAAAATTTTACCATAAATGGATGTTTAAAAAAACTCTAAAAATTTTAGAAAATTTTAGTGTTGGAAGTTTGACTTGTTTTATGTGACTTTGCTAATGTTTTTAAAATTGTAATTTTTTTTCAGGGGTCAGCTTTGGCTATGATTTTTTACTAACATTTCCGATATTTTAAATAAAAAGAAGTTAACAGTAATTTTTGTAGTGTTCCAGACTATGCCTCGACGCATTTTTGTTTACAATTTAAATGATAATGGTGCCATTTTAGAGCAGAAAATATGAAAAACAAGCAAAAAATTGAACAAGTGACTTAAAAAACATGAAAAAATAGAAAGGCAAAATATAATGATAGGAGATGGTAGAATAGGCCAAATAATACCAAAAATAAACACAAACTGAACAAGATAAATTCAAATTAAAATACTAAAAATGGAAAAAGAGACATAAAAAAAGAGAAGTAAAAATTTTCGTAGAACAAAGGGTGCTCAAAATGACCTTCTGAACACGGAAAAAATAAAAATTTTGGAAAAAAAAATTTGGGCGGTAGAGGGTTTACAGAAATCTCAAGTTTGGTGCCGTTCTATTGAAATATTTTTTGATCCTCTATTGATGGCACCACCCTATTTTTCGACTGTTGAAAACAGTTTTTTTGCCCATGACTTTGGAACTATTAGACAATAGACTTTCTTTCGGTTACAATTGATAGGAAATTGTCCAAGGAATTCGATAAATATAAAATTAGATAAAGTTTTAGAATTGTGTTGTGACCAATTTTCTATTTATGTACTTTTTCTATGACCATCGTGTTGGACTCTTTTCAAAAAAATAAAGAGGGCTGAATGTACCAAACAATTTTGCCCCAAATGGTTATAACTTGAAAACGCTGAAGAGCTCAAATGATGGTTCTTTGGTCCACTTAAACATATAAAAAAAAAATCAAATATGGTTAAGTTTTTTAAACAAGAGCTTCAATAAAAAAATTCAAGTGTAAGGATCTGAGGAGGATTCTGAAAAGTTATATTCAAAACCTATAACGTTGCCCAAGATACCAAATCGATCAAGAAATCCCTTCTCAAAATACAAATTTAAATGCCCATATTGTATGACCAGCCCCAACATTTTAAGGAGCCTTGATTATGGCTGGTACAAATTTTATTTAAAGATGAAAACGTAAGTGGGTAATTCTCTACCAACTCACACGAAATCGGGAAAAGTTGCCCCGACCCCTCTTCGATTTGCTCGAAACTTTGTCCTAAGGGGTAACTTTTGTCCCTGATCACGAATCCGAGGTCCGTTTTTTGATATCTCGTGACGGAGGGGCGGTACGACCCCTTCCATTTTTGAACATGCGAAAAAAGAGGTGTTTTTCAATAATTTGCAGCCTGAAACGGTGATGAGATAGAAATTTGGTGTCAAAGAGACTTTTATGTAAAATTAGACGCCCGATTTGATGGCGTACTCAGAATTCCGAAAAAAACGTATTTTTCATCGAAAAAAACACTAAAAAAGTTTTAAAAATTCTCCCATTTTCCGTTACTCGACTGTAAAAAATTTTGGCACATGTCATTGTATGGGAAATTTAATGTACTTTTCGAATCTACATTGTCCCAGAAGGGTCATTTTTTCATTTAGAACAAAATTTTTCATTTTAAAATTTCGTGTTTTTTCTAACTTTGCAGGGTTATTTTTTAGAGTGTAACAATGTTCTACAAAGTTGTAGAGCAGACAATTACAAAAATTTTGATATATAGACATAAGGGGTTTGCTTATAAACATCACAAGTTATCGCGATTTTACAAAAAAAAGTTTTGAAAAAGTTACTTTTTGCGTTTCTCTTTGTTTCGTCGTCCGTGTCTGTCGCGGGTGACCATGAACGGCCATGATCGACGACGACCAACTTTTTCAAAACTTTTTTTCGTAAAATCGCGATAACTCGTGATTTTTATAAGCAAATCCCTTATGTCTATATATCAAAATTTTTGTAATTGTTTGTTCTACAACTTTGTAGAACATTGTTACACTCTAAAAAATAACCCTGCAAAGTTAGAAAAAACACGAAATTTTAAAATGAAAAATTTTGTTCTAAATGAAAAAATGACCCTTCTGGGACAATGTAGATTCGAAAAGTACATTAAATTTCCCATAAAATGACATGTTCCAAAATTTTTTACAGTCGAGTAACGGAAAATGGGAGAATTTTTAAAACTTTGTAGTGTTTTTTTCGATGAAAAATACGTTTTTTCGGAATTCTGAGTACGCCATCAAATCGGGCGTCTAATTTTACATAAAAGTCCCTTTGACACCAAATTTCTATCTCATCACCGTTTCAGGCTGCAAATTATTGAAAAAAACACCTCTTTTTTCGCATGTTCAAAAATGGAAGGGGTCGTACCGCCCCTCCGTCACGAGATATCAAAAAACGGACCTCGGATTCGTGATCAGGGACAAAAGTTACCCCTTAGGACAAAGTTTCACGCAAATCGAAGAGGGGTCGGGGCAACTGCTGTGTGAGTTGGCGGAGAATTACCCAAGTGCTATCAGGTAAAATCAATTAATAATGTATTTTAAGCATGTTTGGTTTATTCAAAAAGTCTTTTGAATTTTTGAAAATTTTCAATGTTTAGTATTGCTAAAAGTTTTATTTAGCAAACAATTCTGTTTTCGTCAAATCTCACATTTTTTGGAAACAAATGATCGCGAAACACCTTAACTAGTAACTAATACTTTTTTCATTCAAATGTTAAAACTTTAGCATGTTATTTCAATTTTTATATCAGTTTTTATTTAAAAAAAAAAAACAGAAATATTCTCAAAAAAAAAAAACAGAATCCATTTCAGATGCAAAATTATACCTGCAATCGAAATTGGCAAAAACTTGGGCTTTTTTATATATAAAATGCAGAAAAGCATGGGAGCAGCAGTGGTACTTCACATGTGAGCAGTTCTCTACGGAATCGGTCTTTTTTCTTTAATTTTAATTTTTGTATTTTTTAATCCAGCTGAAACTTTTTTGGTGCCTTTGGTATGCCCAAAGAAGCCATTTTGCATCATTAGTTTGTCCATATAATTTTCCATACAAATTTGGCAGCTGTCCATACAAAAATGATATGTGAAAATTCAAAAATCTGTATCTTTTGAAGGAATTTTTTGATCGATTTGGTGTCTTCGGCAAAGTTGTAGGTATGGATATGGACTACACTGAAAAAAAATGATACACGGTAAAAAAAAATTTGGTGATTTTTTATTTAACTTTTTGTCACTAAAACTTGATTTGCAAAAAAACACTATTTTTAATTTTTTTTATTTTTTGATATGTTCTAGAGGACATAAAATGCCAACTTTTCAGAAATTTCCAGAATGGGCAAAAAATTTTTGACCGAGTTATGATTTTTTGAATCAATACAGATTTTTTCAAAAAATCGAAATATTGGTCGCAAAAATTTTTCAACTTCATTTTTCGATGTAAAATCGAATTTGCAATCAAAAAATACTTTAGTGATTTTTTGATAAAGTGCACCGTTTTCAAGTTATAACCAATTTTAGGTAACTTTTTTGAAAATAGTCGCAGTTTTTCATTTTTTTAAATTAGTGCCCATGTTTGCCCATCTTTGAAAAAAATATTTTTGAAAAGCTGAGAAAATTCTCTATATTTTGCTTTATTGAACTTTGTCGATACGACACATAGTTGCTGAGATATTGCCATGCAAAGGTTAAAAAACAGGAAAATTGATGTTTTCTAAGTCTCACCCAAATAACCCACCATTTTCTAATGTCGATATCTCAGCAACTATAGGTCCGATTTACAATGTTAAAACATGAAACATTCGTGAAATTTTCCGATCTTTTCGAAAAAAATATTTTCAAAAATTTAAAATCAAGACTAACATTTCAAACGGGCTAAACATTCAATATTACGCCCATTTGAAATGTTAGTCTTGATTTTAAATTTTTGAAAATATTTTTTTCGAAAAGATCGGAAAATTTCACGAATGTTTTATGTTTTAACATTGTAAATCGGACCTATAGTTGCTGAGATATCGACATTAGAAAATGGTGGGTTATTTGGGTGAGACTTAGAAAACATCAATTTTCCTGTTTTTTAACCTTTGCATGGCAATATCTCAGCAACTATGGGTCGTATCGACAAAGTTCAATAAAGCAAAATATAGAGAATTTTCTCAGCTTTTCAAAAATATTTTTTTCAAAGATGGGCAAACATGGGCACTAATTTAAAAAAATGAAAAACTGCGACTATTTTCAAAAAAGTTACCTAAAATTGGTTATAACTTGAAAACGGTGCACTTTATCAAAAAATCACTAAAGTACTTTTTGATTGCAAATTCGATTTTACATCGAAAAATGAAGTTGAAAAATTTTTGCGACCAATATTTCGATTTTTTGAAAAAATCTGTATTGATTCAAAAAATCATAACTCGGTCAAAGATTTTTTGCCCATTCTGGAAATTTCTGAAAAGTTGGCATTTTATGTCCTCTAAAACATATCGAAAAATAAAAAAAATTAAAAATAGTGTTTTTTTGCAAATCAAGTTTTAGTGACAAAAAGTTAAATAAAAAATCACCAAATTTTTTTTTACCGTGTACCATTTTTTTTCAGTGTAGTCCATATCCATACCTACAACTTTGCCGAAGACACCAAATCGATCAAAAAATTCCTTCAAAAGATACAGATTTTTGAATTTTCACATATCATTTTTGTATGGACAGCTGCCAAATTTGTATGGAAAATTATATGGACAAACTAATGATGCAAAATGGCTTCTTTGGGCATACCGAAGGCACCAAAAAAGTTTCAGCCGGATTAAAAAATACAGAAAAAATCGAATGACCGAAATCTCAGAGAATTGCTCATGTTCAAAAATTAATTGTCATAAGAAAAGTTTAACAAAAATAAAATCAGTTTTGAACAAAATATTATTTAGGATTTCTTTACAGTTTTTTGGCATTTAAACATATTTTGTGAAGGGAATACAATAATTATTTTCGAAAAGCTGCGACAATTTTCTACATTGTACACGTCTTAACGGTATTGATCGGACTGCTGGTTGCTGACATACAGCCCCTTAAAAAATGTGGGAAATGAGTTTTTCTCAGTGCTATCTAATGATCCCTTAAATTTTAACTCGCGATATCTCGAAAAGAATTGATTCGTATTTCAATGTTCATTTATGAAACTTATGTAAATTTTTCTGCTTTTTTTTAATTAAAAAATCTCAGGCTAGACAACACTTATTTTGAAAATTTTCAAATGCTAAAATTCAAAAGTTTTTAAAAGATTTTTAAGGCATATAGTTTCACAAAATATCATTTTATATAATTTAAAATGAATGCAATAGTTTTCGAGATATCACAAGTTGAAAAATAAGAGCTATTTAAATGACACTGAGAAAATCTGAAAAAAAACAGAAAAAAAATCTCCTTAAAAAGCCATTAACTTGAACACGGTGCATTTTATTAAAAAAATGTGTTAAGTAAATACAGATTGCAAATTTGATTTGACATTAAAAAAATGCACAACTCCGCAAAAGATGCATTTTTTGCCCCCTAAAACATATTAAAAATTTCAAAAATAAGAAAAATATTTTGGAAATTATGTCTAATAGTCTATTTTTTCTGATAAGCCGAAATCATCGAATAGACTGTAGATTAGGGTGCCCAGGACTTTTTCTCAAAACCTCGCTCCACAAGCTGAATATTGTTCCTTGAGCTATTTTAGGACACTGGGACAAATATGAACAAAATCGGTCAACATTTTCCCATTGAAGTTTGTATGGGAAAAATCGAAAAAATGTATGGGAATCCAATTTTCTCACGGTTTGATCTGCACTGTGCGCTACTTCCATCCAAATATTCCCAAAAGTGAGATTCTCAATGAAAATTTAATTTAAAACTTTGTAGAACATACCAAAGCTGTAAAACTCGGTCCTGAAAAGTTATTAGCGATTTAAAAAAGTCATTTTTGTATGAAAAACATTTTTTTCACTAGCTTTAGGCTCGGGTATCAATGGGTTAATATCAATTAATTTCGCTCAAAATTTGCACAGATGCTTAAAATAACCCAATAAACCGTTTCTCGCTTGTGGAGTATGGGGTCATTTTTTCTGGGCACCCTACTGTTGTTATGAAAAATAGATTAAATATCCCATGACATGTCTATTGCTTTTTATTTAACAAATAAATTACGGGAATGGCAGTGATTTCACAACTATTGTAATTTTTTTATGAAAATATGATTTCGCAATTTTTAATTATCCAATCCATCGTCAAATTATATAAAATTTCCAAATTATCACGGATTCTAGCTGAAAATCATTGGAAAAACGTGACTTAATTAAATATAGAAGGGGTTGAACCGTCGCACCGTCACAAGATATAAAAAAATGGACTTCGATTTTGAGATCAAGAGCCAAAGGGACGAGACAATTTTTTTCCGATTTAGTGTGAGTTGGCGGAGAATGACCTTATAATATTTATAGTTTTTATTAATTTTAAAATCCTGAGCAAACACAGAAAATATGTCAAATTATTACAAAAAATAGTGTCATCTCTACCCGTCAAGATCATTGCGCAATATTTGGTAAAAGTAAACCACCCCAAAATAAACTTCCTCACAAACACACCCATCTGGTTCTGGAGTTGGACAAGCATTAAATATACATGGCCTGAAAGCGCGGGGGTTGCGAACTCTTCCGCCGGTCGCGTCATGCCGTGGGTGGCACTCACAAATGGGGCTGCTGGTGGTGGATGGATAGATGGATTGGATGGATGTTTTTTTCGACACCCGCGCGTCAGCAGGCTTACGAGGACGAGCCGTGCTTTGCAAAAATAGTCGATATTCATCTGTTGCAAAAGTGTCACGGTGTGACACGGAGGGAAATTATGTTACTACAAGTTGTTTTTTTTTAAATAATATTAGATAAATAATATTAAGAATTAATCCTAACTCTTAAAATTAATTTGATGCTTAAAAAAATCAACTGAGTATAATTAAGAGATTTTTATAAGTGTCACCTTCTATTGCTATTGAAAACATCCTGCACCCAGTGTAAAGCTTAATCTGCCTCACCCACACAACGATCTCCCCTATCCTTCCCCCTTTAGAAACGTGCCAACTGTCATGGCGTTGTTGGTTTAAGTGTGCATTGTGATTGTCTTGTTGTTGTACATTTCTCTCTATCACGTCGTACTCTCTGCTCACCCCCTCCCAATCGTTGTGTTCTTTTCGTGTAAGCGCTTGTTTGTGTGAGTAAGGGTGCAAATCTATTGTTTGTGAGGGGGAGGGGGAGCGGGTAATGTCCGTCCCCTTCAGAATGCATTTGGGGTTGACCAGACCGCCGGAGCATCAGCCAAGTAGAGATCAAATGGGGTGCACGGTTGTTGTTTGGCATGACATCAACATCGCACGTTGCGCACACAACAAAACACACACACACACACACACACACTAACACAGAGTTTTAAACCATTTGGGACTCGTGGCAGATGCTCACCGCTGCGCGAGCGTCACCGGATGGAGGAGATGAAAATGTAATAATAATAAACAGATAACGGGAGATTTGCGAGAGCTTGGAGGTTTTATCTGGTTTCGTGGTGGTGGTGATGGTTTGTGTGAGTGTGTGTCTGTCTGTTTGTGGGTGGGTGTATGTGGTGAAAGTATTATGGTTTTGTGGCGTCAGCGTGGAGGTTTTATTTTTCACTGAGGTTGACAATTTTAAATGTATTTTTTTCTTGTAATAAAGTAGGATTTTTTTCCGGGAAAATATGTTTTTTACCGACGCAATCACTTTGTTGATCGGGATTAGCTGTACGTCGTACAATACAGTGTACGTGCCTTGACTTGTTTTATTCCGTGTCAGAACGAAAATTATGAGCGTTTTGAAATTGCAAAAAATATGTTTGTAAATTGTAAACTTAAAAACACTTTACATTTTTAATAACTAAACAAAAGTTTACATTTTTATAGAAAAACGGTACTTAATCCACCTTTAGGTGGTTGGTGCCTTCCTCACATTCATAAAGTCAATACATTCAGTAAAAATAGCAACATTCCCCCTTAACATGTTCAACAAATCAACTTTATTACTCATTTCTTTTGATAGGGTTCGCAGACCTTCAATATTTCTGGCTCATCGGCAAGGTCTGATAAAAAACCTATCCAACGATAGTTCGCATGGAAGATTCAGACAATATTTTTATCACAATATCTGAAATCCGACCTCTAAAAAGTGTATAAATAACACTTAAGTGTTAAAAACTTTTGAAAGGGTTGTCAGATCTTCAATGTTTTGGGCTCATTAGAAAGGTCTTTTTGATACCTTTTTGAAAATGTTTAACATGGTAGGGTTTCTTGCCAAAACCACCCTTTTTACAATCTTCCGGACATACGCCAAAATCGTTTTTTAGCATAACTTTTTAAGTACTTAACTAAACTTGCTGATTTTAAATGGAGACCTATGGGACCCCAAGACAGATCGAATTAGACTAATACGGTCAAAATCCGTTCATCCAGTCCGGAGATAATCGAGTGACATTTTTTTGTCCACCCACCTACACACATCCACACAGACGTTTGCTCAGAACATGATTCTGAGTCGATAGGTATACGTGAAGGTGGGTCTACGAGGTCGAATTAAGAAGTTCATTTTTCGAGTGTTTTTATAGCCTTTCCTGCGCAACTATTCCTTTTCTTCATTCTCGAATGACTAAACGGAATTCTGTTTAACGTCAAAAATAACAGTACTGAAAAAGACTTTTTTGCAATTCCGTCATGAAACTACTTACTTTTCCTGTCATTCTTGAAAAAGCTTACTTTTCTGTACCAAAAATAACAGAACCCATTGTGAGAATTTTTAAGTCACCTTTTGCATAAACTACTATTTCGAAAAAAAAAAACTCTGGATATACTTCTTTTTTAAGTACTTTTAAATGCTTAGTTTTTAATAATGTAGTTCAGGAAATGATATCAAATATAGCCAAACAATAAAAAATTTTAAATTCAGAAAGATTTTGTACACATTTGGAAACAAAGTGTAACTGTGTTGAGCATTTTGTGATAATTTTTCCGCATATTTTCAATCAGAGGAGCAAAATGAAATTACTTTTTGTAATTAAAACTTGAGATTTGCTTCAGATTATTTTTTTTTTCTAAAAATAATAAAATTAACTTAGCACATGTAATGTACTGAAAACACAGTTGAAAGTACTCAATTCAAAATAGAAAATAAATCACCTGATCTAAAAACTAAATCTTTTGATTCAAGATTTGATGTCAATTTTGTTCGTTTCCAATTTCTAAGTAACATTAAACTCTAAATAAAATCAATGTTAACTCAATTATTTACCTTTGTCTTGTCCTTTGTACCAACTATTTACCTTTGTCTTGGCCATTTTGTTTATAATTTAAACTGATTTTGATTTTAATCTCAAAATTAAATTGTTTGAGGAATCATCTGTTCCAGAACTTTTGACATAAAGCTTTTAATAAATTATATTATTATTATTTTATTATTCAGCATAGATTTACCCACAAATATTCATTTGAGGCATACTTTGTCATTAACAACCGTTTAATTGTTATGCGTTGAAATCCTTCAAATAAAACTTGATCCAATATGTTTCAAAACGGTACTCTTGATTAAAAAATCGATTATTATTTTTTTAGAAAAGAGCAGAAAATTTTGCAAATTGAACAACGAGTTAAATCAGATTACACTGAGAAAGGCTCAGTTTGCTCAAAATTTAAAACTGCAAGAGGCTGTATCCCAGTATTTCGAAAAACAGCTTTTTGAACAAAATTTAAGCCCGGGTGCATTTTTATTAAGAAGTATTTTTAAATTGCTTAAAAAACTGAACAATTTTCCATAAAATCCTCTAAAAATGCCTTAAACTTAATTTTTTTTTATTCTCTGAAAATTATGATTCCACAATCAAAGTTTTGAAGAATTTCACCTTTGTGATTAAAAAACAAGCAAAAATAAATTTGTGCATATTTAAATACCATTTTTGTTAATAAAATTCTCTCCATTGAAAACATTTGAAATTATCATTTGAACACAAAATATGACCAAAAATCGATTTTGCGACAGTTTTGGTCAATTCTGAGGGCAGAATCAGATTCAGCGGGCAAAATTACATGGAAAAACATATATTTGGACAATTTTTAAAATTCGTTAGGGTGGTCCCATAAGGTTTTCCCTTGAAAATTAGCCTTTTTCAAATGAAGATATCTCGAGTTAAAAGAAAAACACCCCTGGGATTTTTTTCAGCGTTAGTAGTGCTGGATCTTCTCTTTCAAATGCAACCTAGTGCTTAAAATTTGGCTAGCGCCTTTTCGAGATATTAAAGTTTTAAATTTGCATCTTTTGTACCTTAAAATGGCTGTAACTTTTGACCCTTAAGTCCAAATTGACCTGTCAAAAAATAAAATTGTTTGTTTTTTAGAGCGCTAAAAGTGCCTCGAACATCACCTTTCTCTTAAACTTAACCCTGAATTGCCACATTAAAAAAACTGATTTTTGAAGGTTTGCTTAGATGCTTTCTATTAATTTGGTCGTAGAAGGCGTAGATTACGAGATAAAATTTTGGTGTCTTCGACAAAGTTGCTTGGATTGACAAGCTCAACAACTTTCTAGAAGACAAAAAAATTCCCAAAAATATTCCTGAAAAGTTAGATTTTCAAAATCACCCTAATATTGAACCACCCTAATTTTCAACCAAACCAAAAGTTGCCCCTTTTCATTTGCAACAACTCTTTTGAAGACACCAAAGCTCCAAAACTTCACAATTTTTCGGAAAATCCGTTTTCCACTTAATTTTGCGATCTGGACCACTGTGCATTGACATGGTACAAATTGTAGCGTAAATAACCGTTTAATAAACAGAAAAAATACATTCAAATTGAATTGTAATTTGAATAACCGATTATTAAACAAAATCACAACGTTTAAGATTTAAAGAATCAGGTAGGCATTTTCATTTAATTATTGAATTCGATTATTTTTTTAAATATTTGTTATGGTCTTACTTCCTAAAAAAATATTTGTTTTAACACTAAACGATATTCTAAGAAACAACAACACGTAACCACATCTCCCAAAGTCCCAAACAAACCCGACAGTCTCGCAAAGAAAATAAAAAAAGTCCAAAATTGTCTCCGAAACTCCATAACGATATCGTCTCCGTTGATTGCGTCTGGAATTGTGCCAGAAACTTTTACGTTATCTCCGAAAAGTGGTCCTCAAGAAAACCAAGTCTCTTCCCCCTCCCCCTCCCTCTTCAACCACCCAACCACAACTCGAAATCGACTTAAGGGAGAAAACACTGGGCCTGGGCGATGAAAACATGCCTTCGATTGCCACCTCGAGAAGAGTCTCTCTGTGGCATGTCTCGTGTAGCAAATCCTCTTACCATCATTTACCGATAAACAGTTTGTATATCTAAATTTTGGTCTTTTGAAAAAAGCGTGCACGCACACGAGAGCTTGGAATCGAGCAAGGGGGGTGGAATCCCCAAGAGTGTGTGTGGAAAATTCTTCGGGTTTTTCCTGCGAACGCACTTTGTTATGTTTCGAAAATTTCGCACTCGATTCCGGATAGCTTTTGGTTGAGGATAGCAGCAAAAAAAAAGTTGGAATGGGTCGTTTGCCTTCTGTTTCTTGGTGTATTTTTTTGTGGCTGGAAAAGTCGGAGGAAAAAATCGTTTGAGGAAAACCACGATGGCCTGCAATCCCAGTCGACACATTTATGAACGATAAACACAAATATGATAAGCATTTAACGAACTCTGCGGCGGGAGGATTTCGGAACCGGAGAGTTTATTATTCAGGAAGCATTGTCATAGAGTGGTTCATGTTAGTATATTTTTTTTAAGTTCATCCTAAAATGAAAAAATATAACAGTTAATTACGGAGATTTGAAAACAATTTAATGATAGGGAGTTTTGTTAAACGTTTTCGCAAATCCCAGAATAAATCTGTTCTTGACAAAATTGTCACTTTTAACTCTCTAAAACCCAACCCTAAAAATTTGCCAAAAAACTATTTTCAATTATTTTTTGGATTTCCAAAAAGCATTAGAAAGAAATTTTTATTCAGAAAATATCTGGGTTTACTTTGTCTGCGATAAAAAATACAACAAAGAAGTAAAGTATTTCGTAAATCAAACGTTGTTCAAATGACCTGTTGAACACGGAAAAAATAAAAATTAGCATTAGCATTAGCATTAGCATTTGGAGGACGCCCCACCACCGGAAGGCTCCACAACGCTTATCCCACTGTTTGGTCTGGTTGTGTTAGACCCTCATCCGGAACAATAATCCAACACCCAACTGGCAGTCGCATGATTGTGATGCATGGCGGCATGAAAGTATATCAGAATCTGCATGAAATCTGTCCTCATGCATTTTTTGCGATATAGGAGTATGACATTTTTGCCCGTTACCGACAATTATCGACATTACCGACGGCTTTTTGGTTGTATTTCACAAAAAAAAAACCCTTAACAGAACGAGGATTGAACCACTAACTTCTTGGTTATTGATCCGACACGCTACCACCGCGCCATGGACGCTTGATGAAAAGTGGGTGAAAGAGCACCAACATATGCTTCTCTTTGGAGTGTTGCTCGGGGATGGGCCAGCGTTATATGTGTTGGTGAGAGCTGCAGATCGCTGAAATGTTTACACGCGGGCAAAAATGATCTAGGGGCTTGCTGCAAAAAATGTTATAAAATATGACATTTTCTGCAGCAAATCCACTGTTGCAGATTTTGAGATATATTTTTCCTTTGGGTGAACACGGGAGATACCATGTCTTCATCTTTTGATGAGTGTGTAATACAACCCAGGGCATAAGGGGGTCCAGGCCGGGTCCAAGCTATCCTCAGGGATGGGAAGGATCATTAGTAAACACCTATCTAAAGTGCGCAAGGACCCCTACGTCACCTTAGTGGTATAGATGTTTGTAGGGAGGTTTTGGACTCAATGTTAGTAGGAGAGGTAGAACCCTAGGATACACCTCGAAAGGCGTTGCGGGTTGGTTGTAACAGTATTCCTAATTCCAGTCTATGCTCACCAAGTCGTCATGGCCTAGTGGTTAGCATTTTTGCTTACCAATCCAAAGGACGGGGGATCGAACCCCGCCTCAAGCGACTTTGGTTTTTCGTTCATATTCATCATTTCAAATTTCTGTGTTCTTAACTTTCTCATTGGGAGCAGATGGGAATCGAACCCAGAATCATTCGCTTACAAAGCAAACACCGTAACCAGTCAGCCACGGCCGCTCCTTAACACGGAAAAAATAAAAATTCTCGAAAAAAAAATTGGGCATCAGAAGATTTTAAGTAAAATTTATGTACATTACTTCTCAATAAAAAAGTATTTGCTAGATTTTTGTTTTTTCGCATTGTTCTGCTTTACAACGAAAAGTTACAATCTAAATTCAGAGCAAAATGAGCCTTTTTCAAATCTATTTTATAATATTTTACTCTGGCTTAAACTTTTCCATTCTTTCAAGCATGAGCAGTTTTTTTTCTAGAACAAGCCGTACTTCTAAAATATTTTGTGAGTTTGTCTATACTTCAAATACCAAAAAAAATCATGCTTGTTGTAAAATTTTTGGGAGTTTATCTATTCAACATGAGTAGTTCTTTAAAAAAGTCCGAACCTTACAATATTGTTTGAGTTTTTTTTTCAACTTTAAAAGCTACCTATTATTGGTTGTCGTAATATTTTTGTTAGTTTTTCCATTGATTTAAACATAAGCAATTCTTTTTTTTTAAATCTTACTCTTAATTTATTTTGTGAGTTTTACCAGTCTTTAGAAACAACCTTTTCTTGATTGTAATAATATTTTTTTGAGATTTTCCATTATTTAAAACATGAGCATTTCTAAAAAAAAGGCCAAATTCTATACTATTGTATACAGTATTTTTTTATTTCTAAAAACAACCTTGTCTAGATTGTCAAAATATTTTTGTGAGTTTTTACATTCCTTAAAATATAAGCAGTTCTTCAAAAAGGTCTGACTTCTAATTGAAAACTAGACAGTGAACAATGATAGATGTCATTATTTTTTTGCTGAGTTTGAAAATAACTTTTTGTTACTAAAAATTGATTTCCTAAAAATAACAATTTTATTTTTTTATATTTGTTTTGAAGGAAATAAAGTGAGATATTTTTAGAAAATCTAGAAATGGCAATTAAAAATTATCAAGTGAATATTTTTTTGGAAAATATAAATTTTTCAAAAAAATCTAAAGAAAAAAGGTAAACACAAAATTTTGACTTATTTATTTGATGTTTAATCAAATTTGCAATCAAGAAGTTTTTTTTAGTGAAATTTGTCCAAGTGCACCGTTTTCAAGTTATCGTCAATTTTAGGCAACAATTTTGTAAAAGTGGCAGTTGAATTTTTTAAAACGGTGCCCGAGCAGACGGAAATAACTTTGGAATAACATTTTTTGATATTTGAAAATACTAGTCCAATAACATTTTATGTTATTTATAACAAGATTTGTTATTCGTCGTTATGATTTTTTTGTTATTGGATTGTTATTGTAATAACAGAATAATAACGTTTTTAGTTATTTTTCGAACAAATCTTTGTTATTATTTTTTGTTATTTTAACAACTAATCCGATCATCCCAATAACAGTTGGAGGTATTCTTCCATAACAAAAAATGTTATTCCAAAGTTGTTTTGGCTTTCAACCAATATCAGACCAATAACAAATTTTGTTATAATAACATAAACTGTTATTAAACTCTTATGCAAAAATGGATTTTTCAAGAAGATTCCATAACACTTTCTGTTATTTTAACAGTATTTGTTATTGAAATGGCATGAATTTTGTTATTACCGTCTGCCCGGGTGGCCATTTTGACCGATTTAAAAAAAATAATGGCTCAAAAAATTCCCTACATTCGAATTTTTTTGAACCTAATTGACAAGCCTTTAGGTTGCCGAAATTGACCAAAAATTGGCAAAATATCTTTTTTTTCAGTGTTGCCTCTCGGGAACTAATGGTAAGATTTTTGATGTTAGTATGCGTTAATCCAAGTTTTCAAATTTAGCGAAATTATCTGCGTTTTCAATAAAAATTATTTGCGAGTTTTGAAATTATAAAATACTTTTTTAATGTCAAAAATAACTGTGAATCTAAATACAAAATTTCTAAAAAACCTTCATTATAAAATTTCGAAATGATTAATATTAGAAAAAGTAGAAAATTATACAAAATATTAAATAACTAACATTGAAAATCGTATAACTTCATATTGCTTTTTTCCGTATATAACATAAAATCGAAACACTTTTCACAAATTATAAAAACGAAGTTGACTTTATAGCTGTCGGCTACCATTGCTAGTACCAACCACTAGTGTCTTCCTTTTTATCTACAAGGACTTCGCCACCCTGGGCTCTTAAGTGTATGAAAGTATGGCACGGAGCGACGGCGCCGAATACCCATATTTACACAAAGAATTTTAGAGCGCCCGCCGCGGGATTCGAACCAGTGACCTCCGGATTGTGAGGCCAGTGCGCGGTACGATTGATCCGATTATAAGTTTTAGCTAAATTTAAAAATGGATTGAAATTTCAATTCAAAAGAATCTCTTAAAACTTGTGTCGCAACTTTTTGGGGACAGTTCAGTTAATTCTTTTTTACCTTTTTTATGCAATATTTTCTATTTTCCGCCTTCGAAAAAAATTAATCAAAATTTTGCATGGAAACATACTGATATTCTGTTGTATTTTTTATTTCGTCCTTCTCTGTATGCATTTTTTTATTTTGTCAATTTTGTAAACATGATTGAACAGATTTTTCAATTACTTGAAAATCTGTTTGAGTTAGTTTTCTAACGTTTTTTTTCGTTAGGTATATTTTATATAATATGGAAAATATAACTGATTCATTTTAAATCCTTGCCGATTTGTGACAGTATGACAACTTTTGATTCCGTCATGTGGGTTAATCGGGGCAGCTGATTTAACCATGTCTTTGCTCAATATTTGTTTTTTTTTAGTACAGCTGTTTCCAAATTTGATGCATTATAGTGCTAAAAACCACTGTTCCTGTTTAGACTGTAGTCCCGATTCACCCCAATAAACGGCATGCATTTTGCTTATTCGAAATTGATTATATGATTTTTTAAAGAACCAAATAGATATTTATTGAACAAAAATTGTAGAGAAAATGTATGAATTTCCTAAATTCAAATAAAATGACGGTTTTTTTAATTTCTACCAAATATTATTGTAATAAAATGAGTTCTGAGCATTCAATTCAATATTTTTATATTTAGTCTATACTCCAAAAGATTGCCTGTCTAAAAGTCTATACTTCAAAAGATTGCCTGTCAAAAAATATCAAAAGGTTGCAAATTTTGTATATCTAAAAAAAGAAATCTTTTAATCATTAAGCTTGGCGTCAGCAAAAGGAAGAGTGTGTTATTGTAGTTCATTCGAATTGATATGTCGTAATATATTGAGAAGCCACAGTTTTTTGTCATATATTTATAAATAAATTTTAAAGCAGTTTATGAGTAGTCAGTATTTACGTCAGCGATGAATCAACTACAAAAAAATGAAAGCTGTAAAAAAATCTGTACTTCAATCATTAAGAAACTCATTCATCACTACAGAACTTATGGTAACATTTTATAAGAAAATTATTTTGAATTTATCATGCATTTTCTTCAATTACAAAATGAGCTTAACCAAAACTTTAATCCCGAGAATTCTTGTCACAACTCACCGACATCCTGCGTAACTTTCCGATTTTCTAAAAGTACCCCCAAGCCATCAGCCATCGTTTGGTGGCATCCTCCTCGACACAAAGTGTGTCCTTCGATAAGAGAGAACCATCAACGTGCGATTCGTGATTCCAACGGAACGGACACGGATCGTTAGGGAATTGGTCCCTCCTCTCTCCCAACATTTCCCCTCCAGTAATCCTGACATGTTGTCTTCTTCGCCCCGCAAGACCCAAAGTTGTTTCGACGAAACAGCGATGATCGCTTGATTGCACCGGGCGATGAGTCGTGATTACGCGGACCTTTTGCGAGGAGCTTTTCCACCAACCTTTCTCCCCTTTGGGAACGTATGAGTGTGTGTGTGTGTGCACGGAAAGCGCTCAAAGTTGTAATTTTGTTTCCGCTCTGGCACTCTTGGTCCACCCAGGGGAAAAAAGAACAACTTTTCCGGTTGGCCAGACGTTTGTTGGTGGGTTTGTTATGGTGGGTTACGATGAAAAAAAAACAGCTCCGAAAATACAAGGGAAGGAGGCGTGTTTCCGGTCAGATAATGGAGTAAGGAAATGAAATTTAATTCAGTGGCTGGCCAGCAGGAGAGAGCTTATGGTCGAGATAAGTTAACTTTTTGGGGGGTTTAACCACCGAAAAACATGAGTACCAGTGGAATCACCCTTACCAACAGCGATGGGGAAATTGCGTTTGAAATTTGTAAATTTTTGCTTAACATAATTCAAACTAAAATTCAATTAAATTTAAAATCGGTTGAAAAACATTTTTTTCTCTTTTTTCAATTTAGTTTATTGTTGTTTGAAATTTATTTTGATCATATTTTTTTTGTACACAAGATTAATTTTATTTCTATTTTTTAAATTACCCCAAGGGGTTTAAAGGTTTACATTTTAAGATGCATTAAAACTCTCGAAAATAAGTACTTTATGATTTCAACTGATTCAATCAATTAATTGGTGCCGTTTATCCTGGTAAACAAATTTTCGCTTTTAGTTGAACTGAATCAACTTAAAAAGAAGCATTTGTAGTTACAATACTTTATCAAAATATTGACCAATTTCAAGCAATCACAATAAAACAACAAATCCGCACCATATAAACCCAGAAGCCACTAATATCCCACGCAAACATTGCCATATCGATTTGCGAGGATGTGTTTATATCTACGGTTTCAGTAAACACAGAACACAAATCGCCGGGTGCTAATGCTACAAAAACAATCATGAAGTTGCCCTCGGTGCATAATTAGGTCCCTGGCTGCACTCAATTTTATGAGCCAATCCGCCAACCAACAAAGCCCCAAATCAATAAAACCGGAACTATTCCTGTGGCTTTCAACTCAAAGCAGCTCGAATTGCGACGAGTTGAAAAGTTCATAAAATCCAATTGATCTCTTCGAAGCCACTTGAAATTTGACCCACTTTCCTGGTGTCGAGGTTTTTCCTCCAGCAAAAGCGCCAATTCGATTGCAACTAATTATCAGCGGCTGACCGATCGAAGCTGGTGCAATTTGGAATTCGTGTTGGGAGGGGAGGGGTGATTTTATTCGGGGGGAATCCCACTTTAATGAACAAAAAGCAGGCGAATTTCTGCAGTAAAAAAACTTTTGTTCCCGTTCTCGATGAGCTTATATTGAAGGGGGAAGTTAACCCGTTAGTCGACTGAAGGCAGTGCAATTCATGTGGGATTTTGAGGTTTTATTTCAATTTGAATAAATATTGAGAAAATCATTAACATGTTATTATCAAGTATTTTAAAGCTGTTTTTTTGCAAGCATATTCTAGTATCGCTGAGAACCATAAAAATCTGTTAAATGCAGATTTTTTTCACAGAAAAGATTTATTTGAAAATGGTTAAAAAAAATTGTTTTGTTATTTAATTTGAAATTAAGCTAAGATTAAAAAAAACTATTCATGGCAAAAACATTTAAACATATAAAGCAATGATTTGTTGCTGTTTTGTAAAAAAAAAAACAACAAAAGAAACTTTTAAATATCAACATGTGAGTTCGTATAAACACTTTAAAATATGACTGTTTAAATTATATGAAACGATTAAGCTATTTTTTATTCGTGAAATATCTATTATTTTTTAAATTGCGATACGGTACAGTAGGGAAATATTTCCACAATGATTTCAGTAAATTGAAATTTCTTTTGTTAAAAAATTGATCTCTTATTGATAACTTTTTTTTTTTTAGAGTATTCTTAATTTTTCTCAGCTCCAAAATATAAGTTCAATTTTGCTTAATACAGTGAACCAATCTAAAAATCTCGTCCTAACATTGACACATTTTCTCTAACTGAACCAATTTTGTACGAGCTGTAGGCTTTGGCCAAGTACAAATATTGAAAATGTTGCAAACTTTTGAAAACCACGTGATCTAAATATCAATCGATGTGAAGACAATTGAAATATGAAACAAACCGTAAGTCCTGGCTACAAAGGTATCCTAGCAAATCAGGATATGTCTCATTTAACTAATCTAAGGATCCAATACATCGCTATTGATTTGTTTTAATTTCGATAAGTAATTTAAAAGTTATGTGTTCAAGCATACATCTAGATGTTATAAAAGTGTCCAGAAATCATCTAAAATGCCATTATATTACATGGTTAGGTAATCAAAAGACCTTTCCAAAAAGTTCAAATGATCTAAAAATTATGTCTCAAGTTACAATTATTTAAGTGATATCTACTTGGACCTATTATGTTATGAAGGTGGATCAAGCAAAGATTTTCTTACCCTTCGAGCAACGTTTATGGTCAAAAATAAGTGTTTTAAAGCCTTTTCAAATATTATACACTTTTTGAAAGAACACAAAATTTCATGATACCGTCATCAGGGGTGACATTGGGTCTGGGGGGTGAGATTGGGTCATACAAATTTCAGCATTTTTGTATGACCCAATCTCACCCCCAGACCCAATGTCACCCCTGATGACGGTAGTTTTATTTTTGACATTGAAAGTCGAACGCACCTTTGCTGGGTTATCGTAACTTGAAAAATCAACGCTATTTTGGTGATGCATAAGAAACTTATTTTTTCCTGTTTGCTGATCTTTCAGTGGCTTTACCTCTGCAACCCTTGGTCCAACCATCAATTTATTTTAAGCAAATTTGTAGGAAATTTTCTGATCTTTTCTAAAATCATTGGAATATGATCAAGTTTGGTCATTACTTCTACAGTTAGTTACGTTACGCGAAAAGTTGCGTTTTAACAAAAAAAATATGTGTCGAATAATTTTTCTTTGAAAATATGATTTAACAATATCAATTAAGTCAAAAAAGTAATTTGTATTTTTTCCACGTTTAAAAAAAAATTTGTTTCGAAAAATTGGCAACACTGCCAGATGAATTGTAACCAACTTGTGCCAAAGTTCAAAATATTTAACTTTTTGTCATCTGATACATAGCCAAATATGAGAGTTTTCCAAAAATGTTTTTTTTGCGCAACTCAATATATTGTGCGTAAAGTCGAATAAAAAATTAAGGGAATTATTTTTAAGAGTGTAACTACTTTTTCTGTGAAGTCTTTCCAACATTATAACTTTGCTAATGATCAAAAATTTGAATGCTTTTTTGTATATTCAGCTGCCAAAATTGTTTTAAGGCTTGTATGGACGAATTAATGATACAAAACTTTTTCATTGGCCATACAAATGTACATACAAAATTACATTGAACTGAAAATTAAAAAAAAAGTTTGCGAAAGGTTTGCTTCTTGAAGAATTCCGCAGTTACTTTTCAAAAGGTCGAAACCTTCGATGTAAACAAACAATCCCTCCCACTTACTCTAGTGACAGTTCACGTTGAGCTTGAGGGAGATAGACTGCTTGTTTACTTCCAAGATTTCACCCTGTTGAAAATTCACTACGGAATTGCTCAAATTTCTATTTATTTGTCTTATTCTCAATGAGTCAAGACCAAATTTTGCTTAAATTTTTTGTCACCAACTACAAAATTCAAAATTTCTTTTTTTTGGCATATAAATATCACGATATGATTTATGCTTTTTTTGCAGTTATGCTACATTAATTCAATAATTCAAAATACAATAAGTTCTTTTGCAATACATAAAAGAGTTTTGGAGGTCCTATCAGTTGTGTGTTGCATCGTAATCTACAATTTCTCTACAATTATTTAGAAGATTGGTAAACTCTTAAAAGTTGCCCTGCAATGCAATGACATGTCCCTCGGGTGTTGACAATTGAGTAACGGGAAATGGAAGTGAAGATTTTTTTTCAGGCCTGTTTAAATATTTTTCAAAGTTGTCTCTTGCCTCTGGCTAAAATCGAGATTAGCACAGTGGTCTGAGAAGTGAATTTAGCAGGAAGAAAATATTTCTGCTTCGGGGAAGCATTTTAGAGCTTTGGTGTCAAAGAAGCATTTTTTCATTATAAAATTCTACGTCTTTTGGCCATGTCGACACAAGGGTGGTCCTAAATTTTGTAATTATTTTTTTAAACTCCAAACTCTGATGAGACGCTTGTATTTTTTTGTGTAGGCAAAAAACATTCAGTTGGTTGAAAATCTGGTGTGAAAATCTTAGGAGGATTTTTTCGATAACTTAAATAAAACCAATGCTCTAAACTGCCCATAATTGAAAATTCGGCTATTATGCCAAATCAAGTATTCCGAGAAAAACGCGTTTTAGTGTTTGTCACAAAATCTTCTTCAAGGCAATTTCCCATAAGAGTGGCATATTAGCCGTTTGGTTTTTCGCATCGGCAGCCAAGTCTAAACACTATTTCAGTGAAATTCATGTTCCAGGAGATACGTTGGAACATCCTCTACAACCTGGTGCTAATATCTCGTTTTTGCCAAAAGTGGATATTAGCCGTTTTTTCAATGGTGGGCAGTAAAGTGCTAAATTCACTTCTTAGACCACTGTGGTTGAGACAAAAAATAGAAAAAATGTATTACTTGCCATGGTTCCAACATTTCAATGAAAAAATTGTTGCAAAAGTATAAGCAACGGGCTTACGACAAATTGACACCAAAATTCTATTTCCTCACGGTTTTGGGCTGAAAAGGCATTGAAAAACGTAATAACAACTAGGAAAAAGAACAGGAGTAGTTCTGCCCAACCGTCACACCATATCGAAAAATGGACCACGGATTCGTGATTAGGGGCCAACATTTCCTCTTAGGACAAAGTATTACGGAAATCAAAGAGAAGTAGAGGCAATATTTTCTCTTACATTTTTCGTTGCACACTGTGTTAAAAACGACTGTCCACTTCTGAGCAATTCTCTACGAAATCGGTCTTTTTTCTTCAATTTATTTTTTTGTATTTTTTAATCCGACTGAAACTTTTTTGGTGCCTTCGGTATACCCAAAGAAGCCATTTTGCATCATTAGTTTGTCCATATAATTTTCCATACAAATTTGGCAGCTGTCCATACAAAAATGATGTATGAAAATTCAAAAATCTGTATCATTTGAAGGAATTTTTTGATCGATTTGGTGTCTTCGGCAAAGTTGTAGGTATGGATACGGACTACACTGGAAAAAAATGATACACGGTTAAAAAAATTTGGTTATTTTTTTATTTAACTTTTTATCACTAAAACTTGATTTACAAAAAAACACTATTTTTAATTTTTTTATTTTTTGATATGTTTTAGGGGACATAAAATGCAAACTTTTAAGAAATTTCCAGGTTGTGCAAAAAATCATTGACCGAGTTATGAATTTTTTAATCAACACTGATTTTTTCAAAAAATCGAAATTTTGGTCGCAAAAATTTTTCAACTTCATTTTTCGATGTAAAATTGAATTTGCAATCAAAAAGTATTTTAGTGAAATTTTGATAAAGTGCACCGTTTTCAAGTTATAGCCATTTTTATGTAACTTTTTTCAAAATAGTCGCAGTTTTTCATTTTTAAAAATTAGTGCACATGTTTGCCCACTTTTGAAAAAAATATTTTTGAAAAGCTGAGAAAATTCTCTATATTTTGCTTCTTCGGACTTTGTTGATACGACCTTTAGTTGCTGAGATATTGCAATGCAAAGGTTTAAAAACAGGAAAATTGATGTTTTCTAAGTCTCACACAAACAGCCCAACATTTTTCAATGTCGATATCTCAGCAACTAATGGTCCGATTTTCAATGTTAAAATATGAAACATATGTGAAATTTTCCGATCTTTTCGAAAACAATATTTTCAAAATTTTGAAATCAAGACAAACATTTTAAAAGGGCGTAATATTGAATGTTTGGCCCTTTTGAAATGTTAGTCTTGATTTCAAAATTTTGAAAATATTGTTTTCGAAAAGATCGGAAAATTTCACATATGTTTCATATTTTAATATTGAAAAACGGACCATTAGTTGCTGAGATATCGACATTGAAAAGTGATGGGCTGTTTGTGTGAGACTTAGAAAACATCAATTTTCCTGTTTTTAAACCTTTGCATTGCAATATCTCAGCAACTAAAGGTCGTATCAACAAAGTCCGAAAAAGCAAAATATAGAGAATTTTCTCAGCTTTTCAAAAATATTTTTTTCAAAAGTGGGCAAACATGTGCACTTATTTTTAAAAATGAAAAACTGCGACTATTTTGAAAAAAGTTACATAAAAATGGCTATAACTTGAAAACGGTGCACTTTATCAAAATTTCACTGAAATACTTTTTGATTGCAAATTCAATTTTACATCGAAAAATGAAGTTGAAAAATTTTTGCGACCAAAATTTCGATTTTTTGAACAAATCAGTGTTGATTAAAAAATTCATAACTCGGTCAATGATTTTTTGCACAACCTGGAAATTTCTGAAAAGTTGGCATTTTATGTCCTCTAAAACATATCAAAAAATAAAAAAATTAAAAATAGTGTTTTTTTGTAAATCAAGTTTTAGTGATAAAAAGTTAAATAAAAAAATCACCAAATTTGTTTTACCGTGTATCATTTTTTTCCAGTGTAGTCCGTATCCATACCTACAACTTTGCCGAAGACACCAAATCGATCAAAAAATTCCTTCAAAAGATACAGATTTTTGAATTTTCATAGATCATTTTTGTATGGACAGCTGCCAAATTTGTATGGAAAATTATATGGACAAACTAATGATGCAAAATGGCTTCTTTGGGTATATCGAAGGCACCAAAAAAGTTTCAGTCGGATTAAAAAATACAAAAAAAATCGAATGACCGAAATCCTAGAGAACTGCTCTTCTGTAACATAACTTTACAATGTTTTGATATTTTTGTTTTAGAAATTTTTTTAATTGAGTATTCTTTATGTTTCCGTATTAAGATAAAAAAAACAACAGCAGTAACTTTTTAATTGGGCGTAACCTTCCTTGTTTTTGCCCTAGGTTACGCCCTAATGAAAAATATTTTATTTGTGTAAATTTTGTTAACAACAATTTAACGAAAGAGAGAGAGAAAAACATTAGATTATCAAATTCTTGAGTAACATCTGAAAAGAGTGTACAAGTATTTTGATAGCTGGAACTATTTTGTACATTCCGAGACAACAAATAACTTTTTTACAAAACTTGAAGAGTAAAACAAAAGCTGGCCTCCCTAAGTTTCAACCTTTCAACATTCCGGTTTTCGTCAAATAGTTGTCTGTTGTCTTGGAATATTGGAATTTGCAAAATAGTTTCAGCTGTCAAAATATGCGATCTTTTCAAATGTTGCTTCTGATTTGTATCAATATAAAACATAGTAGTTAGGAAATAGGAAACCAAACTAAAAAATGTGTATATTTTAGATAACAGTATCATAGAAAATTATTTACAATTAAATAAACAATAAAAACTGTAAACATCGGGTCGCAAAAGGACTAATGACGGTCGTTTTTCCACTCCCCAACTCATTTTATTTCTCACAACTAGTGGGCCGATCAATTGGAATGTGAAATGCGGCGGGAAAATATGCCATTATCGAGGCCGGGTCAACAATTGTTGCATGATGAAAGTTTATTTTACGAGGCCCGACTCGTTAACATCCCAACCGGTTGGGGGGGTCAATTTTTCACAAATTATTACCGAAAAATCGACCCCTCGGAAAATAAAAACTGCATTTCTCACAGGCTTAATGGCCCCTTCAAACTGAATTTATCCCTCCCCTGAGGTGGGTGGAACGGGGTGGGGGGCGGCTCGAGGGCCATTCACCATTTTCACACCGATAATTACGCAACTTTTGCGCCTCCCCGGAAAATTTGCCCCGAAGCCATAAAGCATCCCTTATTTTTGCCCGGCAGCTACAGCAGCGGTCGTAAAAACAGCTCAAGACACATCCCAAAACAACACGATCGCAAATATTTGGCCAAATCCTTCCTTCCAGCAAAGGCTGGGTGGGTTGGGCCACGACATTTAACCTTTTATTATCCTTTTCCGGAACCTTCTTCAGCGAGGTGTTTTTTTTGCTGGTGTCTTAAAGTTAGAGACAGTTGGGAAAATATTTGTACAGGAAACGAGAACAAGCAGAAGAAGAGGTGACAATCGTGTGCCGTTTTCCCCTCCACTAACCCGCCTATGGAAAAATTGTCCTCGGAAAAACAAGTGTTTTTCACGTAGGCCGAACCGACGTTTTTCCTGTCAGCAGGTGGAACCCGAAAATTTGCTGCCTTACCTTCTGGGAAGTGTTTGTGAAAGCTCTCTCCACTCCTTTCCAAAAGAGAGAGATGTGTTACAGCCCGTTTTTGGGGAGATAAGTATTTTTGTTTTGTCGAAACAAGTGTTGCTGCTGCTGCTTGTGCTAGGGAGAGGAAGTGGAAAAGGGCCCCCGCAGGCTGAGATTTTATTTTTGTTTAGTCTACAAAGTTGGGTACACTGAACTCATGTCTCATGTCTTTCTGTACTAGGGACTTTTTTGGTATAGAGATGAAATGGCTTGGCTAGTGAAAGTGAGTACGGTGTGGTGCGAGGAAGAGTGTGTGTGTGTTTTGGAGGGTTATTTATATTCATAAGAGTAGTCAAAGTTGTTCCTGGGAAGATAAAACACTTGTTCGAGCGTTGTTTATGGACTTTTGCCAAATTAGCTGCTACCCTCATTAGAAAGGGTTTCCGTTGATGTCGTGTAGAAGAATGTAACCTTTTTGTTTAATTTTTTGTCTGAAATAATGTTATAAAAAAATACATAAATCTTTGAGTAACGGCTTTGCTGTTGAGATTTTAAACATCCACCACAAACGTCCACAAAAATAGTGTGAAATTGAAATTGTTTTTTTTTGGATCGAGCTTAAAAATGGAGGAGTTAATTATACCATCAAAATAAGCCTTGAATCTGAATTTTCAATCAAATCAGACCACTTTTTTCTTTTAGCACCACCCAAAAATTATGCCGTTTTCGTGAATTAATATAAAAACTGCTTGTAAAATTATCTCCATTTTATGTAAACTTTCGTTTTTTTGATCGGAAACTTGTTTTTTTTTAAATGGATTTTCGGAGTGCCTTCTCAAAGCCCTCATTTTATGTATTTTATTATAAAAATTGCAAGAAAGGTTTACAATATTTTTAGTCGACATTTTCAAGTGTTTGGCTAAAATTTTATAGTACCATATATTTTTTTAAAGATAAGAGCAAAAAATGTCTCAACAGATTCATTTTTAAACAAGATGAAAAAATAAGCTGATTAAAGAAAAAAATGTATTATTCATATTCAAATATTTTAGAAAAAAATGAACATTTTTCGAAAAATTCCGACTTGAAATGCCAACAACTTGAAAACAAAAGTGCATTGTGCATAAAATAAGTAAAGTTATTTTCGATTGCACATTTCATTTCGCATCTAAAATGATGCTTGAAATTCCGCTTGACAATTTATTTGATTTAAAAAATTTAGTGCTTTTTGAAAAAATCCAAGTATAACTATTATTTATTATCTATAGTTAAATATCAAAAGTGAGATTTTATTTTTTCGTAAAACTTTTTTTTCTGAAAACTTCCTAGTCATAACTTGCAAAAAACACCAACTCGATAAGAAAGCATCTTCTTAAGGTACCTTTTTTCGATTTTTGAGTTTTAAGAAATCACGAATTACTTTTTATAAAGGGCCAAATAATATGATGTAAGCCATTTTGATTTGTAAGTCCTGATTTATCGTGATTATACAACGTGAATTGAGAAGAAAAAGGATGAGAAAATTTCACACACATTTTTATTTTTCGCATTGAAAATCAGATCAATGGTTTCCAAGAAATCATCGATAGAAAATTTAGGGTCAATTTGGAATAATTTAGGAAAAACTATTTTTTGTCATTTTCATTCTTTGCCAGGCCATATCTCAGTAATCAAAGATAGGAACAAAAATGCTTTTCGAACAATTTTTTTTTTCAAGGTTGGAAAAAAAGTGACACAAACATTTTTGTTGAATAATTTATTCTAAAAATGACTATAACTCAAAAACCGATGTACTTAATCAATTTTTACGAAAATATTTTTCAATTTAGAATTCAATTTAACTTTTATGAATGCTTTTTTGAATATGTTTGTGTGCATTTTCAATAACAAAACATTGGAATTTCACGGCAATTTCCCGGTACTCTAAAATTTGCTTGAAATGAACGCAAAAATTTGATATTTGAGTAGTAATGTAAAGAAAAAAGTTACTTTAAGAATTAGCAATAGTTCAAGATGCAAAATATTACCCACACACAAAACATTACGTGCAATTTTTGTATGAGTTTACGAATGAAGATTCAGCTATCAAAATTCTACTGAGACTTAAGAAATTGAAATATCAAAATAATTGGCTGAAAATTCTAAAAAAAATCCATTTTGATTCTTCTTAATTAGAATTAGTAAAAAAGGTAATATAAAATTTTGACTGTTTTCGTTTCAGCAAAAAGGATATCAACATTGATTATTTAGTAGAAGTTTAAAAAAGTTTTGAAAAAGTTTTGAAAAAGTTGGTCGTCGTTGATCATGGCCGTTCATGGTCACCCGCGACATACACGGACGACGAAACAAAGAGAAACGCAAAAAGTTACTTTTTCAAAACTTTTTTTTCGTGAAATCGCGATAACTCGTGATGTTTCTAAGCAAACCCCTTATGTCTATATATTAAAATTTTTGTAATTGTCTGCTCTACAACTTTGTAGAACATTGTTACACTCTAAAAAATAACCCTGCAAAGTTAGAAAAAACATGAAATTTTAAAATGAAAAATTTTGTTCTAAATGAAAAAATGACCCTTCTGGGTCAATGTCGATTCGAAAAGTACATTAAATTTCCCATAAAATGACATGTTCCAAAAAAAATTACAGTCGAGTAACGGAAAATGGGAGAATTTTTAAAACTTTTTTAGTGTTTTTTTCGATGAAAAATACGTTTTTTCGGAATTCTGAGTACGCCATCAAATCGAGCGTCTAATTTTACATAAAAGTCCCTTTGACACCAAATTTCTATCTCATCACCGTTTCAGGCTGCAAATTATTGAAAAACACCTCTTTTTTCGCATGTTCAAAAATGGAAGGGGTCGTACCGCCCCTCCGTCACGAGATATCGAAAAACGGACCTCGGATTCGTGATCAGGAACAAAAGTTACCCCTTAGGACAAAGTTTCACGCAAATCGAAGAGGGGTCGGGGCAACTTTTCCCGATTTCATGTGAGTTGGTAGAGAATTACCCTATTCGATTCTGTTATTTTTGGTACAGAAAAGTAGGCTTTTTCGTCGTTCAAGAATGACAGGAAAAGTAAGTAGTTTCACGACGGAATTGCAAAAACATTATTTCTATTCATTTAAATCATTATGAATTTTCATCACGTTCTATTAAGCTTGTTCACGTTTTTTGTTCGCTTCATTTTACAGTGGTTTCAATTTAAATAGAAAATAGCTAAAACTGCTTTGCGTTTAATTTCATAAAAATTCACATTTTATTATTCGTAGCTTCCTTCTCTTGGCAAATAATGTTAGAATATCAAATTACATCAAAATGAACTATAGTACAAATCATAGTTGAAAGGAACTCCAAAACTCTATTAGGTTATAAGAATTACGATATTATGAATTGATTATTTACCAATAAAAACTAATTGAATTTGATTGAATTATTCGTAGCATGATATTATCAAAGCTAATTTCACTGTATATTTACAAAAGATGATCTAATTTTCGTAAAAGCTTCGAAAATGATATCTTAATATACCATGTATTTTTTTTTAATCATTTTGACAACTGGTTTAAAAATGCTTGTCTTGTGGTTTGTTTCAATTCAAAAATCAAAGTTTTAATACACTGAGGAGAAATTTTTTAAGTGATCAATCGAATTTCGCGATATTGACCAGATTTCACGGCAAAAAAAGCTAATTAAATAGATTAAGTGGCTTCCGCTAAATCGCAAAAAATCACTTGTCACTTTGGCACTTTTTGTTTAAAAAAAAGAAGGCCGTTGCAAATATTTTTTCAAAGTTTATGTCGGCCTGAATAATCAGAACACAATTTTTTTTTCGAAAAACTTCGCAATTTTTAATAAAATTAAAGTTTAACCAACCGAAAACCAGTTAAAAAACATTTTCCTGCGTTTATAATCATATTTAGCATGTTTGAACTCCTTTGAAAACATTTTAAATTTTCATGAAATACCAATGTACCCCGAGCATGGGTAAATAACAAGGGAAATGCGTATTAATACCATTCTCTGGTATCAATATCAAATTTTGGTATTCCTGAACCCTTTAAAATTTGTCTTAAGGATTATGCAAGAGCAAAATGTGCTATCATACCAATTTAAGGTATTGTTTTGATATTGCAAAATTGCAGAATTTGTCAATGGTCGAACACCACATTTTGGTATTCTTTTGGTATTACAGTATTTTATCAAATTCCTCTGAAACTATGGGAAAATTTTGACCAATTTTGACAAAATAATTAATTTTGCGCTAAAATGATGTCTCAAAGCGAATGCTTTCATTGAAAACCGGAAATTTCAAACTTGATTTTAAACATTTTTGATATACCCCCTAAAGAAATGACTTGAAATTGTGGAAAATTTTCTAAGTCAGGATGGCACATTTTGGTATTATTTTGGTATTGAAAGGTTTCATCAAATTCCTCTGAAACTATGGGAATTTTTTTTATAAATTTTGATGAGATAATTAATTTTGCGCTAAAATGACTTGAAACCCAAAAATGTTAAAGCTGATTTTCAAATTTTTTGATATACCCACTAAGATTTTTTTTTAAAAACGTTGAAATTTCTCTAAGTTGGGATAACCAAATACTTTGAAAAACGAGTTAATCGACAGATTATTGAATTTTGGTGAATTTCAATCCAGTTTCATTTTAATAACACTTATTTTTCAATCTTGTTTTTTTTAGAATCTTCAAGAACTTCAAGCACAATCCGTTCATCAATGAGAAATGTATTCGAATGTAGTGAAGAATATCACTAATAACAACATGGAATCATCAGGTGAGTAGATTTTTGCTGTTGCATATGAATAATTTCCGTTTTTTTACTAACTGCAACTGCTACACTAAAAATGGTATGAAAATACCAAATTTTGGTATTACTTGTTCAAATACCAGCGACCATAATGTGCTCTTGGTTGCCCAGTAATAGATGGTAAAATACCATGAAATCATACCAAAATCATGTATGTGAAAGACCACAGAAATACCAAAATATGATTTTCCAAGGGCGCGGGAATACCTAAAAATAAAACCATGGCAATACCAAGTTTTGGTATTCAAGCAATGTTCAAAAATCCAGGAGACCTGATTTTGGTATTGAAATGGTTTTATTTTGAGGTATTATTTTACCCTTGGAATAACATGGTTTGGTATTGTTGTGCCCTTCCACATACAAGACTTTGGTATGATTTCATGGTATTTTACCATCTATTACTGGGCAACCAAGGGCACATTTTGGTCCCTGTTATTTGCCTAAGTAATACCAAAATTTGGTATTTCCGTGTTATTTACCCCTGCTCGGGACAGTCCCACGAAAGTTTTTTTTTTTTTCGCGAAAAATAAAAATTCCGTCAAAACATCGATATTTTGAAAACTATTGATTGGAACGCGTGTAAAATGCATTTTATAACCCTTTTTTGATCCAAATTTTGAAACCTAGGCTTGTAATTTCAATTTTTTATTTTTTTATTTTGGAGCACTTTAAAGAATATGCATTTTGAGATAATTATACTATTTGCTTCTGATGACTGTTGAGTATATGCGGAATAGCCATTTTAAAATGTTATTTCCGACTGTAAACTATCGGCTCTGAACAAATAAACTTGTCATTGAATTCGATATATTGATTTTCTTCGAAAAAGTTGGAAATAACATTTTAAAATGGCTGTATCTCGAGAACTACATCAGCAAACTTTCTGAAACTTTGCCCAGAGATACTTGACAGTCATATGAAGCAAAAAACATCATTATCTCGAAATGCATATTCTTTAAAGTGCTGAAATTGAATAGGTTGTTTTGGGTTTCTTATTGAAAATCGGATGTAACATCTTAACGGTGTACATCAACCAGAGCTTTTGCACCCAAATTTTTGTTACAAACATTTTAGTATCTCCTAAACCACAGGAACTATCGATATAATTTTGTGTTCATCCCCTAAAGTACTGCCTACAAAATATTTTACAATAAAATTTTACTATTTTTACTATCGGATTTTTACAGGATTGGTTTCGTAAGTTTGACAACTTTGAAATAAGAAGACAACAACTTCTTTGGTTACTGTGCACCCTTAAAAGGGCTGTATCTCGAAAACTACATCAGCGAATGTTTTATTTGTTGCTCAGAGGTGCCCTATGGTGTAAGGAACCGATAGACCCCAACATTGCGGATTGCATTTTTTTTCATAATAACGGTATTTTGAGCACCTTGCATTGGGTCTGGGGGGTGAGATTGGGTCATAAAAATTTCAGCATTTTTGTATGACCAAATGTCACCCCCCAGACCCCTGATGACGGTAACGTAAATATTCCTTTTTCATTCATTTTTGGCGCATGGTTTGAGTTTATTTTCCCTTGAGTATGGCTTATTTAAAAATTTAAAACTAGCTCAGTCTTTTAATTAATTTTGACCTCAGTCACACTAACTAATGTATGTATTGGGTTTGCATTTTTTTACTTTTTTATTTTGGTAACAGATACGGTTCGAAAATTCATGATGTACATTAAATCAAAAAATATAAACATGGATGGAATAACAATGTTGATGATAACCCTTTTGTACAATTGTTAGGGCTATTTGTGAAAACCGCAATATTTCCTTTAAAACGTTTGCTCCACTTACTTTTATTTTTGCAAAAATCTCGTTCTCGTTGCGTTATTTGGCACGATCGATCTATTTTCCGTCTCTTCACAAAGTCAGCTGACGTCCTCCTTCAAATCTACAACACCATATAACTCACTTCTACTAAATCCCAAAATTATAATCTTCTTTCGTCGATGCCGTCTCCGCCTCTGCAGCAGAAAGCCCGCTCCGACCCAAAAAAAAACTTAAACGGCTTCTACAACTGCAGCATCATCATCATTATTGCATCGAAACAGCTGAGATTTTCCCTCGCCCTTCCTCCGGTTCAACCCACACACACACACAAAACCCTAAACCGACTATCTATTTCAAATTTTCCGGCTTTTCTTTCTGATGATGAAGAAGCGTGGGGGAGTAGGAAAAACTGCCCGGAAAATCTCCGTTTAGCACGCGATCGATAGTTTTCACTGCCACTGCACAATCACACACCGCACACACACACTCCAATAATTCTCTGCTGTATGTGTGATTTTGTACGTGTGTATGTGTCGAAATTTTCCGCACTTATGCACCAACCAATATCATATCCAGGGTCGTCGTCGTCGTCGGCGTTTTCATTCACAACCAGAGAGCCAACCAACTAGTCGTGCAATAACTCTTCGCTTAAACTGCACTGAATCATGTTCACTGAACTCATAAATCACGGCCAATTTCCTGTTGCAGTGCAAAACCCCCTTCCTCCGTCCCTCACTCTTCCTTCCAGCTGATTATCTCTCCAAAGTGGGGAGTTGGGTGGTGAGCGTGGGGGTATGGACGATTTTCCACGCGCCGTCCACCAGCGAACAAGTGACAAGAGGAAAATTAATAATTCGCTCGCGATTGTAACGCCGATAGGCCGGGCTTCCTCGTCAGCCGGGTTGTCATCGGATCCGGTTCCTGATCACTTCACCACGAGCAGAGAGCACTATGCCTTTAATCTGATTATGTTTTCATTATCGAATTAATTATTCACCTGGCCGGGATCGCTTGTCGGTGTCACCCGCACTTCATTGTAGCAGGTCCCTGTTTTCCTCAGCACCCCCACTATTCCACAGCCTGTCCGGGAATGTCCAGGACCGGGACCCCCTGACAGCGATCTGTCTATTAGCCTTCACAACTTTTCTGCACCTCGCCGTCCTGTAAAACTGTCCAGGTCCAGAAGGTCCTGAATTATTGACGACATCCACACTACCCTTCCAAGCCCGGATTCCACCGGAATTCCCTCCGATCCCGACGACGAAATATCCTTACGAAAAAAGCGCGCGACCTGGCCACCGCCGAACCGTTCGTCCCGAGTGAAGGCGCCAGCAGAACTGACCTGGCCCTCGAGCAGCCTCCGAGCGCGATTCCATCATACGGCGACCTGGACCCTGACGTCCCGAAAGGCCCCGAACGCGGATTCGGACGGGCGCTCACGTGGACGTGGATTCGGGGTGGGCATGCGCCGTCCAGTGCCAAGTGGAGTGGAGTACCGAAATCCTGCTCCACACGAAGTAGGCGCGCGTAAACAACACACGCGTTGGCGAAACGGGAACTCACAGCAAGGATGCAGGTCACGAGCGAAGGAATGCGAAGTGGGCTGATGAGATACCGCAGTGAGCGAATTCGGCTTCGGCTGAGTGACCGAAAGGGGCAGGGGTTTCTGTTAAATTTTAATTGTAATGTATCGTTCACTATCCAATTCAAATGTAATATTTACAACAACCACCAACAAACCACAACCAAACACCCCCCCCCCCCACCCCCCCCCCCCCCCCCCCCACCCACCCCCCACCCCCCACCACCCCCCCCCCCCCCAACCCCCCCCCCCCCCACCCCCCCCCCCCCCCCCCCCCCCCCCCCCCCCCCCACCCACCACCCCCCCCCCCACACCACCCCCCCCCCCCCCCCCCCCCCCCCCCCACCCCCCCCCCCCCCACCCCCCCACCCCACCCCCCCCCCCCACCCCCCCCCCCCCACCCCCCACCACCCCCCCCCCCACCGCACCCCCCACCCACCCCCCCCCCCCACCCCCCCCCCCCCCCCCCCCCCCCCCCCCCCCCCCCCCCCCCCCCCCCCCCCCCCCCCCCCCCCCCCCCCCCCCACCCACACCCCCCCCCCCCCCCCCCACCCCCCCCCCCCCCACCCCCACCCCCCCCCCCCCCCCCCCCCCCCCCCCCACCCCCCCCCACCCCCCCCCCCCCCCCCCCCCCCCACACCCCCCACCCCCCCCCCACCCCCCCCCACCCCCCACCCCCACCCCCCCCCCCCCCCCCCCCACCCCCCCCCCCCCCACCCCCCCCCCCCCCCCCCCCCCCCACCCCCCCCCCCCCCCCACCCGCCCCCCCCCCCCCCCGCCCCCCCCCCACACCCACACACCCACCCCAAACACCCCCACACCACACCCCCCCCCCCCCCCACCCCCCCCCACCCACCCCACCCCACCCCCCCCACCCCCCACCCCACCCACCCACCCCCAACCAACCCCCAACCCCACCCCCCCCCCCCCCACCCCACCACCCCCCCCCCCCACCCACCAACCCCCAAACCAACCCCCCCACCAACCCACAAAACCACACCACCCAACCACCCAACCCCACACACCAACCAAAAACAAAACCAACAAACCACCACCCCACCCCAAACCCCACACAACAAACCACCCCCAACCCCAAACCCCACCCACCACCACAAACCCACCACCCCACACCCCCCCCCACACAACACACCCCCACCCCCCACACCCACCACACACAACCACCACCAAAACCAAAACCCCACCACAAACCCACAAAACAAACACAACCCAAACACACCCACCAACACAACCACACAACAACCCCACCAACACCCACACCCCCACCCCCACACCAAACACCACACACAAACAACACACACACAAAACACAAACCAAAAACCAAAACAACAACACCCAACAACCACACCAAAACAACAACAAACAACCCACACCCACAACCCCCACCAACCACCCAAACACAACACCACACAACACAAAACAAAAACAAAAACAAAAACAAAAACAAAAACAAAAACAAAAACAACAACACACACAAAAACAAAAACAAAAAACAACAAACCAAAAACAAAACACCAAAAACAAAAACCAAAACAAAAAACAAAAACAAAAACAAAAACAAAAACAAAAACAAAAACAAAAACAAAAACAAAAACAAAAACAAAAACAAAAACAAAAACAAAAACAAAAACAAAAACAAAAACAAAAACAAAAACAAAAACAAAAACAAAAACAAAAACAAAAACAAAAACAAAAACAAAAACAAAAACAAAAACAAAAACAAAAACAAAAACAAAAACAAAAACAAAAACAAAAACAAAAACAAAAACAAAAACAAAAACAAAAACAAAAACAAAAACAAAAACAAAAACAAAAACAAAAACAAAAACAAAAACAAAAACAAAAACAAAAACAAAAACAAAAACAAAAACAAAAACAAAAACAAAAACAAAAACAAAAACAAAAACAAAAACAAAAACAAAAACAAAAACAAAAACAAAAACAAAAACAAAAACAAAAACAAAAACAAAAACAAAAACAAAAACAAAAACAAAAACAAAAACAAAACAAAAACAAAAACAAAAACAAAAACAAAAACAAAAACAAAAACAAAAACAAAAACAAAAACAAAAACAAAAACAAAAACAAAAACAAAAACAAAAACAAAAACAAAAACAAAAACAAAAACAAAAACAAAAACAAAAACAAAAACAAAAACAAAAACAAAAACAAAAACAAAAACAAAAACAAAAACAAAAACAAAAACAAAAACAAAAACAAAAACAAAAACAAAAACAAAAACAAAAACAAATTTATTACAAAATTTTACTTCTCGATACTAGTGCTGAAATGTTCAGTTTTTCAGCATTCGTGTTGAAGGGTTTTAATTTCCATTCTTTTATTTTTGGTAGAGAATAGTAGGCCGTTTCATCGCTCGAGAATGACATGAAAAGTAAGTTGTTTCACGATAGAATTGCATAATGGTATTTGAAAAACGGCATTGTCAGATCACTAAGGCTAACTGTTAATTAAAACCAGCAACAAAACCAAGAAGTCATTTTTCAATTATTTATTCCATCATCAACTTGAAACCCCTCCCCACTTCAAAACAGTCCCCAGTGCTTCTTCTGGTGATGCTCCTTGATGTGCACCGTCACCGGGACATGCTTCTCCACGAACACCGGCTTCTGGACATACACTGGAACGGGCTTCTCAACGTGAACTGCGTACGGCTTGGGCACTTCGACGTACTCCTTGTGGACAACCGGGACCTTCACCTCGACCGGGTACGGCACGGGACGATCCACGTGGACGGCGACCTTCTTCTCGACGTACACCGGGACGTTCTTCTCCACCACCACCGGGACCTTCTTGACGATCTCGACCGGGTATGGCACCTTCACCGGAACGGCCACGTGCTTCTCGACCTCAACCGGGTACGGCACGGCCACGTTCTTGGTGATGATCTCCTTGTGGTGATAATCGACGATCTGCTCGTGATGGTCGTTGAATCCGTTGAATCCGTCAAATCCGTGATGGTGATCGTCCAGCTCCCACAGACCTCGTTTGTCCTTCTTGGAGGAGTCGTCGACTGCCGCGCAGGAAGCGATGGCCAGGGCCATGGACAACACAATGAACGCCTGAGGAAAAATCTCTAATAATTATTTTGAACAAATATCAAGTAATTCTCACAAACCTTCATGTTGAAAAGCCGTTGACAGACGATTTGAGCTGCGCTCCAGTGATTTTCGGACCGAACTGAGCCGATTTGATGACCACAAGCCAATGATGATGATCTGGGCGGACGGAGCTGATTTTATACGATTTTGGGTTTTTGGACTTGGTCAAAGCCTCTTAATTGGTTGCACTTGCTTTTGCAGTGCGTTTTTCGATTTTGTAAACAGCCATGATTGCAGCAAATTGTTGTACTTTGTTTTGGTTTTCAATGCTACTTTTCTCCATTGCATTTAGTTGACATAGTTTGAGGAAGGATTTTTTTTAAATTATTTTTTCTTTATTTTTTGTTTCAAGAGTTGATCATAACCTTGGTGTTTTTTTAATAAATCTCTAACTTTATAAATTATATAATTCAATAAAGTTTTAAAACGCAAATTACAACAAAACTTCAAATCTCCTCGGAAATACTGATCAAGGCAAATTCAACAAACAAAGTTGGAAAAACTAGAAAACTTGGTTAGTAAAGCATTTTTTGTATAATTGAACTAATTTATTAGTCTAAACTGATTGTTAGATTTGCCAAATTCCAGCGAGACATTTTAAATCTCCATAAAAAATGAAACGGTACTAATCCAATTGTCAAACATCATCATTCATCAATTCCTCGATAGTATAGTGGTCAGTATCCCCGCCTGTCACGCGGGAGACCGGGGTTCGATTCCCCGTCGGGGAGGAATGTTTTTTTATAGCAATAATTTTAAAGTAGACACGCATGATAAAGTCAACTAGATTAAAAAAAAAACTCTATAAATAGCAACAAAATATCGATTCAGTCGACCGTGACAGGACTCGAACCTGCAATCTTCGGATCCGAAGTCCGACGCCTTCTCCATTAGGCCACACGGCCACTTGTGAAAACAATTGAAATTGAATCACCGCGGACAGTCATTTTTTGTCGTTGCATTGCTTCGCTGGAATTCCATATTTCTTTTATAAAAACAATATAGTTCAAAGTATGTGACAATGATAGTCTTAAAAAAAATAAAATAAAAGTGATTTTTTCAGTAAAAAGTCGTCTAACGTATTCAGGAGCACTTGGCCTGAAACATTTCAAAAAGAAACAAAATAATACCCTCTGCCCATTTTTTACACCCGAAAACGCCCCAGGGCACCTGAGGTCAGTAACATTGTAAACATTCCCCTACTCAATTGCCCGGTTGGGCGGTACAAATTGCATTATTTTGGCGGTACTTTTCCCTTGCTTTGGGATCCAAACCGCCCAGGCGGTTTGGATAGTTGATGCTATACAAAACACAAGTAAACAAGACCCTTTTCGATCCCTTTTCCCCATGAAAATTATCAAGATTTTTTCTTTTCTTTCCATCAAGCAACTTCCACGTGAATGGGTTTCCCTTTTTTTCGATAGCGGAGGAGGAATGTTCCTACCCACGAGAAAGGAAATGAAATTTTTCGCCGCAATCGAGACTGAAGCTAAAAACCGGAAATCAACCAGGAATTTTCTGACCCAAATAGTACTTCGAAGGGGGAAAAGGGAGTGTGAAAATGATTTGCCCTCCGAGAAAAGGGGCAGCTTCTTTTTTATTACTCAATCCAGACCAAATTATTGTCGGAACAGCGGGCAAGGACCAACCATTCACCGCACACACGTTCCACGAGGTAAGTTTTGTAGTTTCCTGAATGATTTGATGATATGAAAGGAACTGTGATATGGTGAGATCTTGGAAATCTTTGCTTAAATTTATTTTTCTTTTCAAATTTAAATGTTGAGGCAATTTTGGCAGCATTCCTCGAGCTGTATCATGAGAATGGTTTTCTGATTGATTTACTGTCTTGAGCAAAATGATAAATGTTCCTTGGTCCTAACCTGTTCTCAGCACCTCAGAGGACCTAATAGAATAAGAAATGAACAAAAAAATGTAAATATTTTGATAAGAGTTCTTTACATAAGAATTAGTTGCTATTTAAGTTTTTTTAAATGTATCACTGTATGTTAGAAAAAATAACAAATGTGCTCAAAATAACCAAAAAGGTTATTTTTTAAGGTAGCGGCAAGACCGTCAAAATTAGTTTGGTAATGTTTAATTTTTTTCGAGCAGTATGTTTTTTGAAAGGCATCTTAAATAAGGTCAATCGAAATTGTTTAGTTGTTAAATCAAATTTAAATTGAAAGGATCTTATAAGAGTTGACAACACATGAATTGTATTTTTGTTGTATCCACTTGAAAGTGTGTTTTTGTACTGAGATTTTTATGAATGAAATAAATTATTTTTTTGAGTACCATATTTTATATACTTTTATATCGATCCTGACACTTAAAAATAATCATCACTGCTCACTAAAGATATCGAGGCAGTCAAATTTTAAAAAAATGTTAACTGTTTATTTCAATCATTTTACTTTTTGGCAATCACTTCACATTTTCTTTAAAATATGTTGACCATGCGTAATTATAACTGATAATGTTTTTTTCCTAAAAATCAACAAATAAAATTCTATATAAAAACTTAGACTGACGTATGCTAAGACACAGCTGAAATAAAAGTTAATAAGAAACATGAGCTTTTCTGAAAAGTTTAACCAAATTTTTAAAACCTTCAAATTGTTAATAACACAGCATATAAGGCCAATGCAAATATTTTCAAGGTTTTTGTCCCTCGGCTCTGGCCGGGGTCGAGGTAGGTGGGGCAAAAAAATAAAAAATATAAAAAATAAATACCAAGCCAAACTCTCAACATGTGTATGCAAAAAGTGTTCTTAAATGCATTTTACACTAGTTAAGTTCTTTTGCAATCATTAGTCTTCAAAAAATGTAAGATTTGACGAAAACAAAAATTTTAAGGAAAAAACACTTTTTGCAATACTAAAGATCGAAATTTTTTTTTTGCAATACTAAAGATCGAAAATTTTCAAAAATTCAATGGATTTTTAAAATCAATCCAAACATGCTTAAAAATGATTCTGAACGCAAGGGAATGCATTTTGAATTGATTTCAGCTGATTGCACTTAAATTTCCATTGAAATTTTGAAGCTTTTTGAAAAAAAAAATTTTTTTTCGCCCTGATTTTTTGGGCCAACTTTGAAGGGGACAAATAAAATTTCTACCAGCCTTATGATCTGATTTAAAATGTTTAAAATAAACATTCGAGGTTTGTTTCTCTATACAGCAAACAATGTTTTGGAATTTTTAATGTTGAACTTTTCTTTTGTAGAGGTCTTTGAACAATTCACATAAACTTTAAATTGCTGCAAAAATTTTAATTTTTTGTCGCCTCCCCCTTCAAAATCGGCCCGTAAAATCAGGGGCAAAAAGAATATTTTTTTAAACTTCAAATTTTCAACTGATTTCAATGAATAGTCAATTGTAATTGGCGAAATCAATTTACAATGCTTTCCCCTGTATTTAGAATCATTTTAAACATGTGTTGTTTTCTTCAAAATGCTTTTAAATGCAGGGAATTTGGGATGAATATAGAACACAGTTGTTTTTCGTTTAAATATTTATTTCGCGATTTCGCGCCGTGAAAACTGTTACATACTGTGAAATGCCGCGGAATTTGAATCATTCCATTGATAAATCGCATTTATGTTCATTAAATCTTTAATTTTTATTGCAGACAATTCACAAGATTTTAAACAAGAATATTCTATGAAATATAGATAGCTGATTCTACATTTCCAGAAAAATCTATTTATACCTCAAAATTCCAAAAATATTGTAAAAGAACAATATTCAACAATTCAATAAAAGTAAACTAAAAAAAACTAATTATTATTTACTTAGCATTTGCTATGTATTATAATTTACTGCAATTATCAACTACATTTTTAATTCCCAAAATTTCAATAAAATAAAATTAGCTGAATCAAAAATTTAACTGTAGAATACTCCCAAATTCCCGCAAAAAATCCGATACATTAAAAAAAAATATTTTGTATTTTAAACTACTGCTAACTTTTAAAACACTTTTCTGTTCATATTTATGCTGAAAGAACTCATTTTTACGTTTATTTTGAGCATTTTTTTAGAGTACCTTGATTATTTTAATTTTTATTTTTATATTTGGCCAAGGGGCCACAGGAAATTTTTTCAGGAAAAAATATTTGCATCAGCCTTAAACAAATCGAAATTTTTATTGATAGTGGTCAGAAAAAAATAACATTCAAAATCCAGCAACTCTGCCAAGGAGCACAACTTGGCAAAAAATAAGTGTTCAATAAAAAAAATCTGTTGTAAAATGTCAATGTAAAATGTACATATTTACTCATATTTTTATGCTTTGAAAAACAATATTTTTGTTTTTAAAGAAAAAAAAAGAATGTAGCTTTTTTTAATATAAAAATACCGACATAGTTTTATGGCAATATAAAAAAATCCAATAAGAATGTCTAATTATGAACCGAATAATAATTATTGGTAATTTGTGTTTTGATCATACGTTTTATTTTTTTTTCCAAATTATATTTCTAATTCTTTTCCGTTCTTTTTTTAAATTATTTTGAAATTCAAAAAGTATGATTTTTCTGTATAGATGTCTTGTGAAGTTTTTTATTCACGTAATTTTACAGTAATAAAATCAAAACTCCTCCTATGAAGTTTTAGTTTCCCCTCCCAAAAACGACTCAAAACATTTGGTGCAAATAAAAGTAAAATAACCCGTGTCCCTTTCGTCCAGGGGACAAGAATCAAGCACGATTTGGAAAAGGTGCCACCCTTGAGGGGGAGAGGGTAAAACGACTTTTAAAGTGCAATGAAATATGGTCGTCAAGTTGTGGCACTGGGAAAACGAGAAGGACTTGCAAACAGCCCTGGTTCTGGGTCGTTTATAGTGAGGCACGTTTTGGTCGACGATGATGACTTGAGTTACGGAGTCTGGGTGGGAAAATGATGGAAAAGCAGCGGAAAATGAGACCAAAAGTGTGGTAAATTGCAATCACGACCCTTTAATTTTTGTGTTGATTTGCTTGGGAATTCATATGGAAAAGTTATGTTTGTCGAATTGTAGAAGTTGATAAATAAATCATACAACAAAAAAACTTACAAAAAACTTCATTCTGTCTAGTCCACAAAGCCGCTTACGGCAGACATGTAAGTAGAAACAAGTCCACCCACTCGTGGACCAAGTCGGCAAGGCTAATAAACCTAATGAGACAGCAATGTTCTTCATTTTGGTGAAGCCCTCCGAAAAAAAAGTTAGATACAGAAAATGCCGCTGGGTGATTCTGCACTTGACTGGCACAGGTCCTTGTTAGAGCGAGTTCCGAGATGGCCGCATGTGCCCTCGGAGACTCTGCACAAGAGGTTGGCTGGGCCATGTAACAATAAAATGATGTACACATTGCTTCGTTTGGAGGGCGTCCGGTGGAGTTTTTTTTTCGAAAGGTACGACAAAGAAGACGACATGGAACGACATTAGCCACCCAAACATTGAAAACGAGAAAAAATGTGGAAAAGGTAGGTATTAGGAATCATTCCAAGATGACGTAACACATGATACTACATTTAGTTCACGTTTTCCCAACAAGAAAAAAAAGCTACGTAATATTTGAATAACCCTCTTCAAAAGACGACAGCTACCCAATAGGGACGTGGCGTTACATCGTGCTGCCACCTGGTTTTTTTAAGCGCAAGAGTGTAAAAGTGCTGAGTCATCGTCTAAAAATAGACTATGCTTTCCTGCGGCTTTGAGGTAATTAGCAGCGCTGATTCCAGGCAAAGTTTGCGCTCGGAAGTCGATGTGAATCTGCTTAAGACCGGGCAGATATCTTTTTCTTGACTGGATAATTGGGCAAAAGATTGTACAACACCAGCCGCAGCGATGAGCTTCAGATTGTTAACACAAGCGGCCGTGTGGCCTAATGGAGAAGGCGTCGGACTTCGGATCCGAAGATTGCAGGTTCGAGTCCTGTCACGGTCGACTGAATTGATATTTTGTTGCTATTTATAGAGGTTTTTGAATCTACTTGACTTTATCATGCGTGTCTACTTTAAAATTATTGCTATAAAAAAACTTTCCTCCCCGACGGGGAATCGAACCCCGGTCTCCCGCGTGACAGGCGGGGATACTGACCACTATACTATCGAGGAATTGACGAATGATGGTGTTCAACAATTGGATTAGTACAGTTTCATTTTTGATGGAGTGTTAACATTTTTCGCTGGAATTTGGCAAATCTAATAATCAGTTCAAACTAAAAATCAGTCTAGTTATACAAAAAATGCTTTACTAAGTGTCCATATTCTACCAGCTTTGTTCGTTAAATTTGTGTTAGCTTTTCTTTTCGAGGAAATTTGAGGTTTTGTTCTAATTTGCGGTTTTAACTTTTATTAAATAATATAATTAATATGATTAAGGATTTGATGAAAAAACAACCAGGTTATAATCCACTTTTGAAACTCAAAATCAAATAAATAATAAAAAAAATCCTTTCTCAAACTGTGTCAGCTATTTGCAATGGAGAAAAGTGACATTGAAAACCAAAACAAAGTACAAACATTTGCTGCAATCATGGCTGATTACAAAAGAGAAAAACGCACTGCAAAAGCAAGTGCAACCAATTTAGAGGCTTTGACCAAGTCCAAAAATCCGAAATCGTATAAAATCAGCTCCGTCCGCCCAGATCATCATCATTGGCTTGTGGTCATCTAATCGGCTCAGTTCGGTCCGAAAATCACTGGAGCGCAGCTCAAATCATCTGTAAACGGCTTTTCAACATGAAGGTAAGCGAGAGTTACTTGATATTTGTTCAAAATAATTAATTGTGAATTTTCCCCAGGCGTTCATTGTGTTGTCCATGGCCCTGGCCATCGCTTCCTGCGCGGCAGTCGACGACTCCTCCAAGAAGGACAAACGAGGTCTGTGGGAGCTGGACGATCACCATCACGGATTTGACGGATTCAACGGATTCAACGACCATCACGAGCAGATCGTCGATTATCACCACAAGGAGATCATCACCAAGAACGTGGCCGTGCCGTACCCGGTGGAGGTCGAGAAGCACGTGGCCGTTCCAGTGAAGGTCACATATCCGGTCGAGGTTGTCAAGAAGGTCCCGGTGGTGGTGGAGAAGAACGTCCCCGTGTACGTCGAGAAGAAGGTCGCCGTCCACGTGGATCGTCCCGTTCCGTACCCGGTCGAGGTGAAGGTCCCGGTTGTTCACAAGGAGTACGTCGAAGTGCCCAAGCCGTACGCAGTGCACGTTGAGAAGCCCGTTCCAGTGTATGTCCAGAAGCCGGTGTTCGTGGAGAAGCATGTCCCGGTGACGGTGCACATCAAGGAGCATCACCAGAAGAAGCACTGGGGACTGTTTTGAAGAGTAGGGGAGATTCAAGTTGATGATGGAATAAATTGTTGAAAATATCAATATTTCTCTGATTTCCTAAATATTTGAAATTAGTCCATCACAAAGCCATCAAGTTCAAACGCAACAAGCCTTGTCCAGCCTCTGATCCCGTGGTTCCACGCGGTGCATTTTGTGGCCACTTAAACGGTACAAATATCGCTATCATGTCACGTCCGAGCTGGGAACCATTTTAACGCCATCCACAGCCGTTGCTGGGCCCCTTCCTGAAGTGAGGAAAGAACAAGCGATTTTCAAAGTGCCCTCCACACAAAACCCCACTCTCGGAGTTGTACCGCCCCCCTTATCTCCTTCCCCCAGAAAAATAGAGGGGTGTTGGGAAAATCAGAGGGATGAAAAAAGAGAACCGCACACACACTTGACGCACTTAAATGTGGATGCTCATGGCTGAACGCACGACTGAAATATTAATGGCTATCACTGCGTAGTGATATCCGTTGAGTTTCCATCACTGAATAATATATCAAAATTATTGGTAATGTTTGACGCTATTTTTTATATAACTTTAAAGTCTGGAATTCCACATCTCGTTCAATTATAGAAGAGGTAATAATAGCTTTAAATGTTTTTTTTAATAATTTGGTTTCATATGTTTATATTTAATACTAAAGAAATAATTCTCCTAAAAAAGAAAAGAAAGACAAAAAAAATATTATCCTAACAACTATTTTTGCCGTGCCGTGCCGTGTTGAAATTCATCTTTTACTGATGACCAATCAAATTGATATGTGAAAAGAAGGAGAACAATATCTTAAACAAATTTCTTCAGATCAAATATTTGTCGTAAGTAGCTTAAAAAAAATATTGCTAATCATTATAATAAAAATGTATGGTTTTGATTCTTTTAGAGCAATTCTAGCCCAAAGCACGATTTTTTAGATGAGCAACTCTCTACGAAATTGGCCGATTTCGACCATTTTTATTTTTTGTATTTTTTTTAATTGACTTAAACTTTGTCCATTTGTTCACCCATACAAGTCTCCAAACAATTTTGGCTGCTGTCCATACAAAAATGGTATGTAAATATTCAAACAGCTGTAACTTTTCAGTGATTTTTTTGATCAATTTGGTGTCTTGGGCAAAGTTGTAGGTATTGTTGAGGACTTTTGAGAAAAAAATAGGTACACGGAAAAAAAATTGCAGATTTTTTTATCAACTTTTTTTTCACCAAAACTCAATTTCCCAAAATACGTATTTTTTTTACTTTCGAGATTTTTTGATATGATTTAGGGGACAAAAATCCGCAACTTTTGAGCCATAGAGAAACATGGTCAAAAAATCTTCCGCCGAGTTATGAATTTTTGAAAAAAACAGTGATTTTTGGAAAAATCGAAGTTTCATGCAAAAACGAGTTTGACATTATTTTTTAATGCAAAATTGAATTTGCAATCGAAAAGTACTCTACAGATTTTTTGATAAAGGGCTCCGTTTTCAGGATATAGCCACCGAAAGTTTGATTTTAGCGAAAAATTTGCAGTTTTTCAATTTTTAAAAATAGTGACCATAAGTGACCATTTCTAATTTTTTTTTTTAGAAGTTCAGAAAATTTGCTATAAAATTGTCTAAGAGACATTGAAGATTGAACCTCGGGTTGCTGAGATAGAGCCGCTTTAAGAAAAAGAAACATGAAAAAATGAAGTTTTCTTAATCATACCAAAATAACCCACCATTTTCTTATGACGATATCTCAGCAACTAATTGTCCGATTTTCAATGTTAAGACATGAAACATTTGTGAAATTTTCCGATCTCTTTGAAAAAAAAAATTTTGAAATTTTTAAATCAAGCCTAACATTGAATATTACGCATTACGGTCATTAGAAAATGTTGGGTTGTTTTGGTGAGATTAAGAAAACTTCAATTTCCGTGTTTCTTTTTCTAAAAGCGGCTCTATCTCAGCAACCCGAGGTCCAATCTTCAATGTCTCTCAGACAATTTGATAGCAAATTTTCTGAGCTTTTCAAAAAAAAAAATATTTTCAGAAACGGTCACTCATAGTCACTATTTTTTAAAATTGAAAAACTGCAAATATTTCGCTTAAATCAAACATTCGGTGGCTATATCTTGAAAACGGAGCCCTTTATTCAAAAATCTGTGAGTACTTTTCGATTGCAAATTCAATTTTGCATTAAAAAATAATGCCAAACTTGTTTTTCACTGTTTTTTTTTTTTCAAAAATTCATAACTCGGCGGCAGAATTTTTGACCATGTTTCTCTATGGCTCAAAAGTAGCGGATTTTTGTCCCCTAAAACGTATCAAAAAATCTCGAAAATCAAAAAATATGTTATTTGGGAAATTTAGTTTTAGTGAAAAAAAAGTTGATAAAAAAATCTGCAATTTTTTTTCCGTGTACCTATTTTTTTCTCAAAAGTCCTCAACGATACCTTCAACTTTGCCGAAGACACCAAATTGATCAGAAAATTCACTGAAAAGTTACAGCTGTTTGAATATTTACATACCATTTTTGTATGGACAGCAGCCAAAATTGTATGGAGACTTGTATGGATGAACCAATCACACAAAATAGCTTATTTGGTCATAGGGAAGGCCCCCACAAAGTTTGAGCCAAATCAAAAAATACAAATAAAATCCATTTCCGGTTTTGGTGGAGAATTGCTCAGATACTTTTTTCTCGACCCTATCCGATTTCAAAGAAACTTTGTAGACGTGTTATCCAACGCTTATGTAAGCCATTTTTGTGTATATGGAGCCAATTGTACTCGAAAATAACATTTGAGAAAGGCGTAAGTTATTTGAATATTTTTGTATTTTGCAATTTAAATATTTATGTGCAATGTAGAAAATGAGTGATATAAAAGCTATCAATTGATTATCTTGGCACCAAACATCCGAGAGTATAGGGGCAGTCACTATAGCTTGTGAGATCTCTTCTTGCGTCTCGTGATTCCAAGCGATGTCATTCTCTCTCTATCACTTCTCCCCTTTTCCTAGACATTGAACTCTCACCGCTGAGTCTCCCAATCTCTCCGAAAACTGCAATGAGAGAACGCGAGATGGCGATTAGGAGCCGATCACGCATGACGTCCCGTTAAACTGCGTTTGCGAAATTGGTTTTGTGGCGGCTTTTGTGATATAACGCTGTTGCGGTAGGATGATCGTGGAAGCGGAAATGAGAGAGAAAAGGAAAATGTCAATCGCGAGTGTGTAAACACGAAAACGTGTTCTGCCATGTTCGGCGCTGAGAGTTTCAATGAGGAGAGAAGAGCAGTTGTTTTTGAGGCATGAATATTTAGGTGGGATAACTGTAGCTGCTGAGAGCTGATATTTTGATATTTTAACAACCCTGTTTCTGTGTCTCGAAGCCGTTGCATCTTATCAAAAAGTGGTCAAAGAAAAGCTTGTAGGAAATTTGACGGGCTTTCCGAAAAAAAATAAACTGAAAGAAAAAGACAATCTTATGGGAAATTTGACGAGCTTTTCGGTAAAAATATTTACGAGACTGAAAGTACAAGTCCGTCGTATAGAAATTGTCACAAACCAACAAAAACCATTTTTTTCAACATTTTTATTTTAAAAACCACTGTAACTTCACATAGATTAGACTTAGGACAGTGGTCAAAATGGAAACTTTTATTTAAAATTGTCCGGAGAATCGATTCGTTTAGAGCACTTAATATAAGCAGTTTTAATAAATGATTTTGGTATTTTTATGGGAGAGTTGCTCAATCCTGCATTTTAAGTGAGTCTTTTTGTAACATCTTAGGCTATTTTCACATAAATTTCGAACGACAAAAATCATGGGCTCACCTTCAAATTTGACTTTTAAACTTAAAAATCAGAAAATCTCATAAAAGTGGCGTGTTTTTTTCTTTCAGTGTATTTTTTGGAAAGCCCGTCAAATTTCCTACAAGTTTGTCTTTGACCACTTTTTGATTCGATGCAACAGTTTTGAGACACAGAAATATTTAAATTGCGAATTACATTTTTTTAAGACGCTTACGCCCTTCTCAAAAGTTATTATCGGAAAGGGTGGAGTAAAAAGTACCTGATACATTTCTGTTTTTGAACTGGAATTACTGCTCTTGGCACCCAACAAATAATTACCTAATGTTTTCAAGTTATCGCAGTATTAGTCAAAATAAATTTAATAGCCAAGGGATATCTTGCCAGTTGTGACAGTCAACATCGGCCGATGAAGATCGGGCCTCGTCAGCAACGGGGCATAAACGTGACCTCTCCGCCCCCCTCATTTTCCAACCGCCCGAGGGGGGGTGGCAGATTGGAGAACAAGCAACATCATCAACACAGGCAACAACAGCAGACTGCCGAGAGGAAACCGGCCGAAAAAAAAGCGTAAGCATAAAGAAGATATTAGATAGTCATTCGGGCTAGTTACATTTTTAATAGGAGAATAATGGCTGTGGCCGTGTTTATGTCCCTTCGAGCAGCGACCACCGCCGTTTGTGAGTGATCCGTTTTCGTGGGGTTTTCCCATCCCTCTCAGATGGGCGGAAAATGGTGATGGTTTACGCACCATAAAAAGAACACTTTGGAATAGACGTGACTACAAGTGGTCGAGCCGAGTTTGCGCTTAATGTGTTGGGGGAGAGCGGGGATTGTTTGGCGTGATCATGGTTGAAATTTTAAAATTTAAATAGAATTCTTGAATAATAATAGAATACAATAAAACACATTTCAAGTTAACCCCAACCTCCCTTAAACCATACCTTATCGAATCCTCGCCCTCCTCGCGAACGACGAAACGAAACGAAAATATGTTGTTAATTACCGTCACAAAGTACGATTTATGGACCATTGATTCTCGGAGTGCCAACCGTGTGTGCGTTCGTGCCCTACGTGACGTGACACGTGTGACGACCATTCACGGTGGCAAGAAGTCACCTCTCAGGTAGACACACACACTCCTGATCCTGATTTGATGCGTAAATGTTTGCGTTTTAGGGTGGTGGTGATTTCGCGGAATTGAACTCTGTGTGAACCTTTGGCGGTCAGTCGGAGATTTTGAGCCCGTGTCAACCTGGAAGGTGGGCGAGCCATGTGTCACGTGGCCCGAGAAAGGTCAATAAGGTTAATGTCCAGGCGGTGGGGTCGTGTTTGCATTTTGGTGTCAATTTCCGATTGCACACACGACGATGCTGTTGCACACTATATGTTTGGTCAATGTTATCGCTGGTTCACTGGAGTCAAGGTGGGAATTTGGGTTTTGATCTGGATTGAAATTTCATCCGGATTAGGGATGGAATGTCATCAGACTGTAGCCAGCTTGCTTGAATACTTGACTGGGCAAACCTTGTGCGACGCTTGATTAAATCTTGCTGGAATTTACAAGCCACATACAATTTATTTGTCAATGTCCAACAACTGTTCCAAACGTTGAAAAAATGTCAAAACTTTTCAATTTACATAATATTTATAACAAAAATTGTGTTTTTTTATTCAAATTGTTCATAAATAAAATCAAATCTTCAAATCCCAAGTTTAATAAAATAAATTATAAAAAATTAAAAAATTTAAATGATATGGACATTTCAATGAAAAAAGATTTTTAAAGTGCATTTTACTTCTGCCCAGATGTTTTCAGTTATTGATTTTCAAAATTTTCAAGTATTGAGATCTTTAGAATTGTACAAATATGAATTCAAATCCGAAATAAGTTTCAAACATATAAAAACCGAACTATGCGAGATTCATCCCTTTTTGTTTAAAAATACACCATGTACATACTTCCAAGTGCTGCGCAAAATCATACTTTTTCCAGTTTAAACGCTGAATCTCGCCAATAGTTCATTTTAGTTTGAGGTCTACATTGATTATTATGTAAAATTGTCTGAGGAACACGATGGTGATAAAATAAATCAAATAAAAATATAAGGAACAGGTCAAAATTGATTTTCAATACTTAAAACGTTAAAATATAATATTAGTGGGCATTTAAAGGTTAAAATTTTATTTTTATTGAATTTCTTTGACAATTTTCTATAAAATGCAACCTGTAGGAAATCTTTTGCTCAAGTATTTGCAAAATTATGATCAAAAGAAAAAAAGTTTTTTAGCAAAATCGTCAAAATTTGCCAAAAATAGAGGGATGGTCAGATCAGCACCAAACTTGGGATTTCTGTTAACTATCGATAGATGAACGTTCCCTCCAAGTTTGGTCCAAATCGGTGAAGGTCGAGTCCAAAAGTGTACTCAGTTGAGATGGAATGACCCATATTATAAAAATTTAAGTGTTCTCGAAAAATATCTTAATTTGTGATGATTGGATTACATTACAAAAAAAAACATTCATAATTTAAAAATGTTTTGTTAAAAATTTGAGGATATTTGCAATTATACGGTATTTTTGAAAATTTAAGTATTCGACATGAAAATTAATATGCATACAAAATTTCGCTTCGTTTGATACCTCTATTGTTAGTTATAAAAACTAACTTAATCCACCTATGTGGTTGATGCCTTCCTCACTTTTTACCAAAAATGGGTATATGAGTGGTTTCATCATTTTTTTAGATCCAGAAAAAAAGAACACAATGTATAACTTATGTGGTCATAACTCGAGACAGGGTTGCCAGATCTTCAATGTCTTGGACTCATTGGAAAGGCCTTTCAATTACCTAACCAACGATGGGTCGGATGATGGATCCGGACATAGTTTACATACATTTAAGTGAGATCCGGCTTCAAAAAAGTACATAAATATCACTTAAGTGGTCATAACTCGAGACAGGGTTCCCAGATCTTCAATATTTTGGACTCATTGGAAAGGCCTTTCAATTTCCTAACCAACGATAGGTTGGATGATGGATCCGGTCATAGTTTACACACATTTAAGTGAGATCCGGCTTAAAAAAAGTACATAAATATCACTTAAGTGGTCATAACTCGAGACAGGGTTGCCAGATCTGAAATGTTTTGGACTCATTGGAAAGGCCTTTCAAATACCTAACCAACGATGGGTCGGATGATGGATCCAGACATAGTTTACATACATTTAAGTGAAATCCGGCTTCAAAAAAGTACATAAATATCACTTAAGTGGTCATAACTTAAGACAGGGTTGCCAGATCTTCAATGTCTTGGACTCATTGGAAAGGCCTTTCAATTACCTAACCAACGATGGGTCGGATGATGGATCCGGACATAGTTTACATACATTTAAGTGAGATCCGGCTTCAAAAAAGTACATAAATATCACTTAAGTGGTCATAACTCGAGACAGGGTTGCCAGATCTTCAATGTTGTGGACTCATTGGAAAGGCCTTTCAATTACCTAACCAACGATGGGTCGGATGATGGATCCAGACATAGTTTACATACATTTAAGTGAGATCCGGCTTCAATAAAGTACATAAATATCACTTAAGTGGTCATAACTCGAGACAGGGTTCCCAGATCTTCAATGTTTTGGACTCATTGGAAAGGCCTTTCAATTTCCTAACCAACGATGGGTTGGATGATGGATCCAGACATAGTTTGCATACATTTAAGTGAGATCCGGCTTCAAAAAAGTACATAAATAACACTTAAGTGTTAATAACTCGAGACAGGGTTGCCAGATCTTCAATGTTTTGTACTCATTGGTAAGGCCTTTCAATTACCTTACCAATGATGGGTCGGATGATGGATCCGGACATAGTTTACATACATTTAAGTGAGATCCGGCTTCAAAAAAGTACATAAATATCACTTAAGTGGTCATAACTCGAGACAGGGTTGCCAGATCTTCAATGTTTTGGACTCATTGGAAAGGCCTTTTAATTACCTAACCAACGATGGGTCGGATGATGGATCCAGACATATTTTACATACATTTAAGTGAAATCCGGCTTCAAAAAAGTACATAAATATCACTTAAGTGATCATAACTTAAGACAGGGTTGCCAGATCTTCAATGTCTTGGACTCATTGGAAAGGCCTTTTAAAAAGGCTTTTTACCAACGATGGGTTGGATGATGGATCCAGACATAGTTTACATACATTTAAGTGAGATCCGGCTTCAAAAAAGTACATAAATATCACTTAAGTGGTCATAACTCGAGACAGGGTTCCCAGATCTTCAATGTTTTGGACTCATTGGAAAGGCCTTTCAATTACCTAATCAACGATGGGTCGGATGATGGATCCGGACATAGTTTACATACATTTAAGTGAGATCCGGCTTCAAAAAAGTACATAAATATCACCTAAGTGGTCATAACTCGAGACAGGGTTGCCAGATCTTCAATGTCTTGGACTCATTGGAAAGGCCTTTCAATAACCTAATCAACGATGGGTCGTATGATGGATCCGGACATCGTTTACATGCATATAATTAAGATCCGGGTATTTGTAAAAACACATTTTTATGCATAACTTTTGAACTACTTATCGAAACTTCAAACAATTCAATAGCGATGTATGGGACCCTAAACCAAGTCGAATGCAACTGGTTCGATCAAAATCGGTTCAGCCAGTGCTGAGAAAACTTAGTGAGAATTTTGGTCACATACATACATACACACACATACACACACACATACACACACACAGACATTTGTTCAGTTTTCGATTCTGAGTAGATATGTATACATGAAGGTGGGTCTAGGAGTTTTTAATAGAAAGTTCATTTTTAGAGCAGGATTATAGCCTTACCTCAGTGAGGAAGGCAAAATTGTTGTATTTTTGAAAAAAAAATCGGTAGGTTGTGAAAACTTTAGTATTTTACTGAAAAAAATAATCAGATGAGAATACATAAAAATTCAGCTTCATTTGATACCCATATTGCATATAATGATTATTTTAGTACTTTAAAAAAACGGCATTTTGTGAATTTTTTCTAGTTTTTTTAAGCCATAGCCATTATTGTTAAACGTAATATTATCGAGAATAATTTTATCGATCAACATCCTTAATCAGGAGTTCATAACGCATAATATATTTTTCGGAAAATAGGCCACAATTTTGTTTTCAATACGCGTAGGAAACATTAATAGTTGAACTTTTGATGGAAATTGTTTGAGAACTGAAAATCAAAACCAAACATCTGAAAATGCCGTTTTAACCGTGTCTTGACCATGGTACCTATGCCATAATTTTATTTTTAACGGATTGTCTGAAAATAATTTGATCGTCTTTTTTCGAAAATTTCAATTTCATTCTCAAAATTGTTTTTTATCCGGCGCTCGCAACACGAAAATTGTAAATCAAACTTAAAAATCAAAATACAGGTACGGGAATGAATGACTCGCAAGACCTGTAATGTTTGAGTACCAAAATGTTCGTAATAAAAAGACAAAGCTTTTGACGCCTCAAAATGAATATTTACAGCGCCATGTCTTTGTTGAAAAAAAAAAAATTTAAATATTATAGATAAGCCATTGCAATGGCCAATTTTTATCATACAAAAAATCAAAATTTATCTGTGATTCTTTCAATTAATGTATTACATGTTAGAGTTTAAATAAAAATAAGATTTTATGTTGGAATTTAAAAAATATTTACAATTGATAGTTTGAGGAAAATATCCTTCAAGTTTATCAAAAGTACTTCTAAAATAAAACGTTAATACCCTTTGGAATCTACTGTTTTGATAAACTGCCAAAGTGTTGCAAAATATTTCAAAGAACCAATCCAATTTGCTTCCTCGACAAACACTGTGTGATTTCCAACATTCCAAGAAAAACTCCTGGAACCACCCCAAAAACGTGCCCGCGCCACGCTTCCACCGCGGGATATAAGATTGATGATCAACAGTCCGATAATTAGTGCTCACTCCGTGGGTAATTGCTCAATTTATTGGAAAATTAGTGCCCACAATCAAAACACGATTTACGGTCGTGTTTTCCCGCCCCAATCTGCCACCCCCCAAAGTTAGTCCTTTTTATATCATGTTATTTTTTCTCATTCACAATAAAAAAAGGCACACGAACCAAAAATTATGACCAATAATCGAAAATTACATTTCAATTTCCTCAGCAACAGGACGCAACAAATCAATAAGTTCTGCCTTTTTCGTCTTCTTGCTCTTTTTGTGTGCGCCATAAAGTAGCCCCTAATTTTACGCAGTATTTTTTTTTTTTGCACAGAACGACAAGGACCAGGGTTCTGGAGGACACTCCTCGAGGAGCCATCTATCGAGAGGGATAGAAATCGAAGCGCACCGGAAATAGAATCTCAATCGACGTTATTTACGACGAACTGAGAATCGCTTAGCCGTGCGAGGAGAGCAAGAACAAAGTCAATCCGGCAGGAAAAAGGGCAGTTTTGGGAAGGGTTTTTTTGTGGGGTGGGAGCGGGTATTGGCCCCGAAAAAGGATTACCCCCACCGGAAACATTTAGATAAGGGCAAACGGAATCGGACGGAAAGAAACGAGAATCGAAAACGAGTAGCTGGCTGGAGTCTATCTCATCTCTGAGGAATATTGAGAACGCAAGCGGAAGGAGTCTCTTTCATCGGGTTGACTTCGAAAGGGTTCTCTGCGGAAGAGTGAAACTTGGGAAGAAAGCACGCGGACAAATGTGAATATAAAAGAAAATTGGAATGTGATGACCAAATGACGGACTGAGAATCGGGTTGGCAGAGGGCATTCTGTCTGGGTAAGGTTGAAAATGTGTCAATCCACCTAACATGAACATTATTGTTACTTTCAGACATAAAGTATAAAAAAATCAACCGGAAAACGTACAACATCATCTTTGGACAATTTCACACTAAGAAATGCTAAAATTAGTTTCTAAATTACAAGTTTGAAGCATTTTGGAAACAGAAACCAAAAATATCTTTAGATTTACATGCATTTTTAGTTAAATTATTTTAAATTCTTATACTACAAAATTGATGTTAGAGGCAATAAAAAACAATAATTTATGAAAAAATCCCGATTTTTTTATTTACATTTTCATCACTAAATATTAATTTACCAAATGTATTGTGCAAAAATGATGATTGTAAGAAAAATCATGAATAAGACCGTTGCAAATATGCAAATATTTTTTAAAGTCTATGTCACCCCCCTTCAAAGTCGGCCCGAAAAGCCAGAAGGCAAAACATTTTTCGAAAGAATTTTAATTAAAAAAGAAGTTTAATTCACTGAAAACCTTTTTAAAGGCATTTTCCTGCGTTTATAATTATATTTAGCATGTTCGAACTCCATTAAAAATATTATGTTTTTTTATGAAATACCAATACAGTCCCCCATAAAGTGTTTTTGCGAAAAAAAATCCGTCAATACACAGATATTTAGAAAACTAATGATTGGAAAACAACTGGAGCAGTGTAAAATATTTGAAACGGCCTAATATCACATCTGAAAAAAAATTGCAATCGATAATGACCCTACATTTATTTATTTTTTTTTTTTTTTGTAAATTGCACCGTTTTTCGAGTAATTAGCATTTAATATTGAAATTATTGGAAAACTGTTCAAAAGTATTCCCGATCCCGATGATGCTATGAGACGCGGGTTCGATTCCCGCCTTATCCACTGAGCTTCTATCGGATGGTGAAGTAAAACGTCGGTCCCGGTTTCTCCTGTCTCGTCAGAGGCGCTGGAGCAGAAATCCCACGATAGAGGAAGGCCATGCCCCGGGGGGCGTAGTGCCAATAGTTTCGTTTTTTTTTCAAAAGTTTTCAACATTTCATGAAAACTGGGAAAATTCACTACAATTTTCCTCTAATGATTTTATTAAAAGAAATTAAATTTTCATATAATTTGCCCTCATTTTTCGATGTATCGAAAACTATTGATTTGATTTTTAAAACAGCAAGACATAAATTTGTGCTTTCTTTTGTAAATAAAAAAATAAGTGAAAAATTCTTCCTAAACATTACCAAATGATTAAAAAATCTCTTCTCAGCGACCGGTAGTCTGATCAGCTAAATCAGCTAAATTTTCAAAAATTATGCCTCCTTTACTATATTCCGAGGTGCATTTTTATGGAAAATTCTAAATAATGATATTTCATTTTGCTGAAGACCAAAATCGATCACAAAATTCTTTCTCAAGATATATTTTTCGCAATTGACATACCCATTTTGTATGACCGTAGAGCTGTATTAAGACTTGTATGGAGAAACTTATGATGCAAAATGCCTTATATTTAGAAATAAAAACAAAAATGCAAAGTTTTTTTTTATAACCCTCACTCTTGACTCTTGAGCAAAAAAAAAATTAGCGGCGGTCTTAAGAAAACAAATAAAAACTGTAAATGCGGAAGCACCATACTGACATTAAAAAATATTTACCAATGGTAAAAATGGAAAAGTTCAAAAACCGTATTAGTTAAAATTATTGACGATTGTACAGGCAAAAAAAACAATTAAACTATCTTTAATTTTCTCCTACACCTCAAACGTGAACAACCCAAAAATAAATTCCGTAAAAGTAGACATCCAAAAAGAAAGAAATTATTAAGAAATTGAAAAAGTTTTTTTAATAGTGAAATTTATCAAAATAATTTCAAACATTTTTTTCATGTGCAAAGTAAAAACAACGCTTTTTTTTGTTTTGCAAATTTCACAACATGAACTAGTGCATTCATCCCGGGATTTCAATGTGTTATGCTCCGAAGTTTTTCCAAAACTGGAAATTCCCGAATACTGAGAATTTTATATTTTGTCTTGGGTTTTCCGAAACTGATGAAAAAAAAATTACATATTAATTTATCTTATTGTTATATTCGTTTTTTATTAATATTTTAACATTTTCTATATGTGTAACGAATGTAACGAATCGGAACAGCTTTTTAAGCTATATTTTTGCAAACTATTTTATTTCATTAATTAATCAATTTCGGTTGAAACAGGAATAGAAAAATGATATTAGAACATCAATTCGCTAATGAAATGGTGTAAAATATGCTGTTTCTCTAATTATTTTGGCCAAGGAACCCCCAGAAAAATTTTGAGCCCGATCGGAGAACTTTTTTCGGTTTAGGCTTTATCTTCATAAATGAGCTAACAACCGGAAGCTGGTTCAACTTAATTGACAGTTTAGTTATTTTCTTTATCATACTCCAGAATCATAAAATTTATTTTTAAATTGTCTCCGTGATCAGTTTGAGAGAGTGTGTTTTGACACATAAAGTTAAAATGAAAAAAAAACATGCAGCAATTATGTTTTTCATGACAAATTACTTTTCTAAAACAAATCTTACTGGTTTCAGCCCTTGAACAAAATGGTTTTTTAGTTTTCCTTAATGGCGTCATCCATAAAGTATGTCACGCTCTAGGGGGGGAGGGGGGGTCTGAAGAAGTGTGACATTGCATGTTTTAAGTATAGGAACAGCGTGACAAAGGGGGGGGGTAAATTTTGGCTGATTTTTGCGTGACGTACTTTATGGATGAAGCCTAAAATCTTACTTCTCGTGTTTGTTTCACCTCAAACAATTCAATGTTTTCAAATTTCAAGTTTGAAAAAATATTTTTTGTATTTTTTGGGCACCTCTCAAACAACACAAAGTAATTTTTCAATTATTTGTTTATGGTTCTTTAATGTCACATGATTTTCAGGTTTATAATTGATTTCACTTGAAACATTTTCACAGCACATAAACATGATTTAAATTCTACGATAAATTAACAACATTTTACAATCAGTCTTCCATTTTTTCCTATTAAACCCTCTTACACCCATTTTTGCAGAAATTTACAAATTTCCCGGCAAACGGGAAATATTTCTTTTTTCGGGAACTCCTGGGTTTTTTTTCAGGGACGGGAAATTGGACGCTCTATCCTGTGGTTTTGAAACTTATATATATTTTTAATGTATTGCAAAAATGTTTAAAGGAGCATTTCAATAATATCCCGTGATACCGGGAATACCAGGGATATTGAAAATTCAAATGACACGCTAAACTGAAATATTAAGAAATTTTGATTCATCAATTAAATTCTCAAAAAATACCCATTCTAGGATTATAAAATCTGGAGAATAACTCATTTCAATGTTTTTGCTCTAGTATCTAGTTTTGTTTAAAAATAATTTTAAATTTATTTTATTTGTGACGGTTTTTGTAAGAAACTTGTATAATTGTGAAGTTCAGTTTTTATCACCGACCCCGGGGGGTCGTTTATTGGTTTCTCTGGATGAAAACTTTAAAATTATAACAATATGTCAGTATTTTTCATACCAAATATGAGTGGGAGTCTAGAATAATCTCTTATTGAATTTAAAGCATTTCCCATAGAGGAACTCCAAAAAAGACCACCAATTTTCCCGAGTCAACACGCTTGACGAATTAAACGCTTCGACAAGGGTTCGCTTGTCGAACCGAATCCGACAGGAGGTGGCGGCGCTGAAACCAGGAAATTTGATAGATTTAAACGGAAAATTGACAAAATGCGGGGTAATTGAGGGAGGAAAAGTCGGGCAATCTGATCTCCATCATTCCGGCCGAGTGTCGATATCGATGACGATCCGGTGAACCCTCCCTCCAGAAGGGATGTGTGACACTGTGGAATGCACCGCCCGGAAACCGAATCTGGGCCAAGCGACCAATCAATCGAAATCGAATCCGAATCAAATTCCGGTGGGCTTCAAACGGGGGGCGCTGCCAAAATGTGGCACCCTTTTTTCACGAATGGAGGCAGCATTTAAAGCGCATTTTTGTGGGGGGAAAATTCTTCACGACTTTCAACGCTTCTTCGCGGCACAAAATGTCACACATACACATTGTCACATACCCACACACATCGCAATAAATTCCATTCCGAAGAGCTGCCACAATCCGCTTTTACGCAATTTTCCCGACTTTTAACACTTCCAGCGGGACAACTAGAGCAGTAATAATGTGATTGTTATGTTCGCGGCGCGCGCGAGGGCGGTTTTTCTTTGGCGCGGAAAATCGCGACTTTCCGAGGGAGAGACAGAGAGGGGAGAGGAAAAGAGGATGATAGGGTTGGATAAGCAAAGAAGAAGCTTTGGAATTTGCGTGACTTTTTGCGATCTTTTTCAACGTGTGACACGTGAATTTAAGGTGGGAAATGGTTTTTAAACAAGTTGTGTTGAATTGATAAAATTTCAATATTTATATTTAATAATAAAATTGTGCCAAAGCAAAAAAAAATCCTTTTTTCTAAGCTTCAAAAGTTACAGGAATTATTTAAAATTTATGTTAAACAAAACCACAAAATTAAAGTATAAAAATGTTAAAAAAAAAGGTCAAGGCAACAAACGGAACAGCTAATTTCACCACAAACTGTCAACATTCTTCCACCTACATGACGTTAAGGCGCTCGGGGGCAAGCGCGTAAAAATTTCAATAAACATCTGCGTAAAAATAAAGAAGAGATAAAAAGCCCGTTCTAACGCAAGTCTACCCACACAAACACGCACACACACACACGTGTGGCAGATCCCAGCCATATATCATCACGTGTGTGGCATATCGTCGCTGGCAACCACCGCAGCCAGCCAGAAAGGTGCAAATTTAAAAAGCTATGATTAACTGCCGCTGACATTGCGATGGGGTTTCACTTCCCTGTTCCGAGGAACGAACGGGAAGAGTAAAATAAATGTCTCATTTTAAATCTGGCTGGCCTCAACGAATGAATAATAAAAATTATGTCATGTTAGGAGCATTGATTAAATAATAGAAGAGGAGTCCAAATATAAAATGTTTTGAGTAAGCTTGAGTCATTTTCTTTATTTTTTTCAATCATGGTAAGATGTACAAGGTAAATGATTTTTTCAACATTTTCTCTAAACATTTAAAAATTTAAGATAGTTACAGCCAATTTACGTTTATGATTAAATTTACAAAAAAGTTAGAGTAAATAATAAAATAATAATCATTATAAAATAATAATAGTTGAAAGTTAAAGTTAAAAGTTAAAAGTTAAATGAGTAATTATCTACCAAAACCGGAAATGGATTTTATTTGTATTTTTTTATTTGGCTCAAACTTTGTGGGGGCCTTCCCTACACCCAAATATGCTATTTTGTGTCATTGGTTCACCCATACAAGTCTCCATACAATTTTGGCAGCTGTCCATACAAAATGGTATGTAAATATTCAAACAGCTGTAACTTTTGAGTGAATTTTTTTTATCAATTTGAAGTCTTCGGCAAAGTTGTAGGTATTGTTGAGGACTTTTGAGAAAAAAAATAGGTACACGGAAAAAAAATTTGAGGATTTTTTCATCAACTTTTTTTTTACTAAAACTCAATTTCCCAAAATACGTATTTTTTGATTTTTGAGATTTTTTAATATGTTTTAGGGGACAAAAATCCGCAACAATTTTTTTTTTTGATAAAGGGCTCCGTTTTCTAGATATAGCCACCAAAAGTTTGATTTTAGTGAAATATTTGCCGTTTTTCAATTTTTAAAAATAGTGACCATGAGTGACCATTTCTAAAAATATTTTTTTTGAAAAGTTCAGAAAATTTGCTATAAAATTGTCTAAGAGACATTGAAGATTGGACCTCTGGTTGCTGAGATACAGCGGCTTAAAGAAAAAGAAACACGAAAATTGAAGTTTTCTAAGTCTCACCCAAACAGCCCACCATTTTCTAATGACGATATCTCAACAATTAATGGTCCGATTTTCAATGTTAATATATGAAACATTCGTGAAATTTTCCGATCTCTTCGAAAAAATTTTTTTGGAAATTTTAAAATCAAGACTAACATTTTAAAAGGGCCAAACATTGAATATTACGCCCATTTAAAATGCTAGTCTAGATTTAAAAATTTTCAAAATATTTTTTTCGAAAGGATCGGAAAATTTCACGAATGTTTCATGTATTAACATTGAAAATCGGACCATTAATTGCTGAGATATCGTCATTAGAAAATGGTGGGCTGTTTGGGTGAGACTTAGAAAACTTCAATTTTCGTGTTTTTTTTTTCTTTAAGCCGCTGTATCTCAGCAACCAAAGGTCCAATCTTCAATGTCTCTTAGACAATTTTATAGCAAATTTTCTGAACTTTTCAAAAAAAATATTTTTTGAAATGGTCACTCATGGTCACTATTTTTGAAAATTGAAAAACAGCAAATATTTCGCTAAAATCAAACTTTGGGTGGCTATATCTAGAATACGGAGCCCTTTATCAAAAAATCTGTAAAGTACTTTTCGATTGTAAATTCAATTTTGCATTAAAAAATAATGTCAAACTTGTTTTTGCATGAAACTTCGATTTTTTCCAAAAATCACTATTTTTTCAAAAATTTATAGCTCGGCGGCAGATTTTTTTACCATGTTTCTCTATGGCTCAAAAGTTGCGGATTTTTGTCCCCTAAAACATATCAAAAAATCTCGAAAATCAAAAAATACGAATTTTGGGAAATTGAGTTTTAGTGTAAAAAAGTTGATAAAAAAATCCTCAATTTTTTTTCCGTGTACCTATTTTTTTCTCAATAGTATTCAACAATACTTACAACTTTGCCGAAGACACCAAATTGATCAGAAAATTCACTCAAAAGTTACAGCTGTTTGAATATTTACATACCATTTTTGTATGGACAGCTGCCAAAATTGTATGGAGACTTGTATGGGTGAACCAATGACACAAAATAGCATATTTGGGTATAGGGAAGGTCCCCATAAAGTTTGAGTCAAATAAAAAAATACAAAAAATAAAAATGGTCGAAATCGGCCGATTTCGTAGAGAGTTGCTCAAATGTTAAAAGTTAAAAGTTAAAAGTTAAAAGTTAAAAGTTTAAAGTTAAAAGTTAAAAGTTAAAAGTTAAAAGTTAAAAGTTAAAAGTTAAAAGTTAAAAGTTAAAAGTTAAAAGTTAAAAGTTAAAAGTTAAAAGTTAAAAGTTAAAAGTTAAAAGTTAAAAGTTAAAAGTTAAAAGTTAAAAGTTAAAAGTTAAAAGTTAAAAGTTAAAAGTTAAAACTTAAAACTTAAAACTTAAAACTTAAAAGTTAAAAGTTAAAAGTTAAAAGTTAAAAGTTAAAAGTTAAAAGTTAAAAGTTAAAAGTTAAAAGTTAAAAGTTAAAAGTTAAAAGTTAAAAGTTAAAAGTTAAAAGTTAAAAGTTAAAAGTTAAAAGTTAAAAATTAAAAGTTAAAAGTTAAAAGTTAAAAGTTATTTTTTTCTTTATTTTTTAAAGGTCCAATAAACAAATTTATTTGATTTTGCAAACCCTCTCAAAACAACTTACAATTGAGTAATTAAAAGCATCCCCGGCAACTGTTACCATAGCTGTTCGGAGGCTCATCCCGCAGCAAGGATTAGCTCCATCAAACCCATTTTCCACCGTCAATGGTCCATTAGTCATCATCACTCCCGGCAACGTCATAATGGTGGTCGGTCGTCCAGAAATGTCCTAGCTGCCGTATAGCCGTTGCTGCTAGCCACAGTTCCATCAATAATAAAGCTCAATTTCGCTCCACTGCAGTCAGGTTGTGGCCACTCTCCGTTTTTTTTCCAAGCTCATCCCACTATTGGAAGAGTGTTCCGTCCACGTAACCGCGCGGCGGTGGTGGTCATAACTGGTCAAACCACCATTAAGAAGAGTGTGCTGCAATAATAAACTTTATTCAATTATAAGGAAAATTGATGAACGTCGGACGGGTGGTTTTATAGTGACTGATCGTGCAGTTAATGGCACATTTTCCTTGTAATACTGGTGGAAATTGACTGCGGTGCGCTGGTGGTCAGTGGAAAAAGGGTTGATAGGTTCGAGTTTCAACCAAGCACTCCTTGCATATCTGACAGTTTATTTCGCAAAAATGATCATCTCGGTCCGTTTCCTAACCGTCCAAATCTACCGTCTGCATCGCTGCATGGCCGAAAATTACCAAAAACTCCTCTTCCTAAGCCTCGCCCTGACCGGAATCACCGCAACCTTCCACTGGCTGCTGCTCAACCATCCGACCTTCTTCAACCAGCTGCAAACAAACCTCCACAACTATCCCATCGGAGTGATCTTCGGAGTGACCACGGTCGCCCTGATCTCCTGCCTGCTGCTGTACGCCCTCCACCGAGAATCCGCCCAAAAGACCCTCATCCGGAGTCGGTCCGCAATCCGACTCAAGTACATCGACTTCATCCTACTCTGCCTCAGCACCGGGTTGAGAGAGGCCACCGAGCGGCACCTTTGGCCAGCGGGAACCTGCGTTGAGCAGCTGGACTCGTTTCATACCGCGGTGGAGGCTTGCATCGATCGGTTCCGGGAGGATGCACGACGGCTGTTTCACGGGCTCGGATGTTCCAGAACCGCGACGCTGCAACAGCTGGAGGAACACTTTCGGATTGATCGGCGGAGACCTGGTGGAGAGGGGTTGGTGGTTGGAGAGGAAATTCTCAAGTTGAAAAGGTTTGTTTTTGAGTTGAGGGCTCAAAACCTTGTTGTTAATCTTTATGATCATTTCAGAAATTCAAAATCGTTGCTGAGTGAAAAAGCTTTGAAGAACTTGCTCACTAAGTGAAAATGAAGCTATACATTATTTTCAACCTCGATTGTGTGTGCGTGTGTGTGTGCAACCAACCAAACGGATCCACGCGGTAGCTTCTTACAAATTGTACAAATTATTTTTCAACCTCGATTGCATGAATATATATCTTTACACTAAGGGACCATTCATAAAACACGTGGACACTTTTTTAGTAATCTCGAACCCCCTCCCCTCGTGGACAATTGTCCATACAAAAAAAATCTTTTTTGTATGGAGCATGGACAATCGCCATACCCCCCCCCCCCTTAAAGTGTCCACGTGGTTTATGGATGGTCCCTAACCATCTGCCGAAAATTTAAGAAACAACACCATAATACAGGGTTGCCAAACATATTGGAATGGTTCTCAGTATACTTCTATAAAAAAAAGCAATTTTTTGAAGGTTATGACTAGGATTTAAGAAAAACAGGTTCACGGTTAAAACATTTCCGGATGTTTTTATTTAACATTGAATATCTTAAACTAAAATTCTCAGGATACATGATTTATTTCAATTAATTATTTTAAAAAAATAATAAAATATTGACAATCTTAATTTTAAGTAATAGTTTTTGCAATCCCTCTGTGAAACTGTCAATTTTTCCTGTCCATCTGAAGAAACGAAACGGCATCCTTTAAACTAACAAAAATAACAGATTTGAAAATCAAAACCTTTTATTACAAATGCTGAAAAGTCCTACTTTTAAAAACTGAAATGGGAGCTGAAAAGTTGAACTGTTCAACACTTGTACCGAAAAGTAACATTTATCAATATTGTTTTGTTTTAAATCGTGAATTAACGTATCACATGAATGTTTGACATAAAATTCCATTCAAAATGCGTTTTTCGGAATTGCTAAAAATGTTGTAAGCAATTGTTCTATATATATATTTTTTTAATTCCGAAAAACACCCATTGAATGGAATTTAAAGTCATTGATTTTCGAGATATGTTTTAGGGGACAAAAACCCGCCACTTGTGAGCCATAGAGAAACATGGTCAAAAAATTTGCCGCCGAGCTATGCATTTTTGAAAAATAGTGATTTTTGGAAAAAATAGAAATTTCATGCAAAAACTAATTTGACATAATTTTTCATGTAAAATTGAATTTCCAATCGAAAAGTATTCAACAGATTTTTTTATAAATGGCTCTGTTTTCAAGATAAAGCCACCAAAAGTTTGATTGAAGTTTTCTAAGTCTCACCCAAGCAGCCCACCATTTTCTAATGTCGATATCTCAGCAACTAATGGTTCGATTTTCAATGTTAATTCATGAAACATTCATGAAATTTTCCGATCTTTTCGAAAAAAATATTTAGAATTTTTAAAAATCAAGAATAACATTTCAAAAGGGCCAAACATTGAATATTACGCCCATTTAAAATGTAAGTCTTGATTTAATTATTTTTTTCAACAATGTCAAAAAAGAAAAAAAATCAGGAAACTGTAAGCATTATAAAAATAAAGTGACAGTGATAAATATTCCTTCATGTATATTTAAGTTGTAGAAAAAATATATTTTTCATGAAATTTCAGCGTTTATAACTCGAAAACGGTGCTTTTTCTTAAAAACTGATTAAAACCATTTTCGATTGCAAATTATATGATGTTTTGCTCCTAGAAACATAAAAATGAATATTTGGAAGAAAAAAATCGGGGAATTCAACTTTTAGCGATAAAAGATAAAATGTATTTTTCTAAAAAATCTTAATCAAGAAACAGTCCGCAAAATTGCTGAATTGGTTTGAAATAGAGAATGTTTGGACATCATTTCACCTAAATCTCTTACAAAGCCAAAAAAATCCGAAAAATATGCTTCACCTACAAAATTACGATCAAAAAGGTAAATGCCCGTATTTTGGACCTTCCATGCAGAGCTCCCTTTCATTCATGACTGTTCTTAAGAACAGGTTAGCATTTTTTTTGTCAGTTATGACTGGTTTTGTATTTATAGCATCAAACTACTGGGCACAACGTGCCAAATCCTTATCGTTAATTGTAAGTCCCATATTGTCTAGTGGTTAGGATATCCGGCTCTCACCCGGAAGGCCCGGGTTCGATTCCCGGTATGGGAAACTTTTTTATTGTTTGTCATCATAGTGCTAAATGGTTGAAAGGTCATTTCGGTTAGTCATACATTTCGATAAGCTGGCATCACTGACGTGACAAAGTATTTTTTTAATGAATATGAGAACCGATTTTTTTTGGCACAATTTGAAATCAAATTGAACTTTATTTCAAAAGGTACTGTAACAACTTCGACGAATTTTCCTAAAGAAAACTTATTTGTATTCTTCACATAAACATTAAAGCTAACTATCTACACTTAATTAATATTTGATTTGACATTGCATAACCTGTTGAGCAAAAAAGAAAAAAAAATCTATGAAGTTCCAAAGAAAGATGTCAAACCGTGCCACGATGGAAAAGCCTAGCATGGCATAATTTTAATTAAAAAACTTTCCACTTTGATTCCACTATACCTCCCTCCTTCCTCCCCCTTCTGCCCGGTCTCAGTCAATTTCAAGCAGCCTGCATGGCTTTGTCACACAGAGATTGCAACGTTTTTCTTCTTCTTGATTTTTCTGCCGTGCACAAAAGAAAGCCCGAATAAATTAATGAGATATCATCCAGCTTTGCCTGGGAGGGGAAAATGTTAAAATAAGAAGAAGACGAAGAAGCTAATTTTCAGTGCATTTTTATGAGTTTTACGTTTATTTGGTTGTCGTTATTTGTAATAAGATTTTTGTTTAAACTGTTTAGCGATGCCTTGAAAAATTCAATATTTGTTTATTAATTTTAAAGGAAGTTCACTTTCCACAACATTAACCAGCGTTTAAATGTATGATCGACAGCATAACATTTAGAATTAGAAAAAAAACCGTACAAAAAAATAACTCAAAAGTGCACAAAAGTCACCCTCCCAGTTCAAGAAGTGGAAAAGTTTGGAAAAACCTTTTCTCCCTCAGCTTTGTCACGCGACGAGTAATACACACAGCTGCTGCTGCTGCTTAGCTTGTATCAGAGATGAAGATTTCATTGTTTGACATCTCTGTTATTTCTTGTGTCGTCTTTGTTTTCTGCTCTTTTCTTCATTGGCTCCCAAACTGAGCAACTTGCTGAGCGCGGGACAAGTTGTTTATTGTTGGGGCACTTTGACTTGTCTCTTTTTTGTTTTTTTCTTTGTCACCCAGATTGCCTCAAGTTGTTGCTTGCAGATTTTGTCGTCATTTTCTACGAAATTTGGGGGCTTGTTGATGTTTTGTTTTGGAAAAAAATAAATTGTTAACGTCACACGCAGAAATGATGCCGCTGTTGCTGAGAGTGCTTGTTGAGATTTGTTTACCTTTGTTCTCCGGAACCGAGGGCTCTCTTTTTGGTGACATGTTTGAACATGTCAAAATTTTCCATAAACAATGAAGATGGTATCGTTTTTCTGTGGATGTCTTTTTTGACGGTGACAAGTGGTTTGTATTTTTAAAATGATGAGGGTAAGAAGAAATTGGCACATGCCTGTACTTATCGACAATGTCAGGCAAAAAAAGCGAATGCGCCTAAAAGTATGCAAGCGCGTGTAGTGTGGTGAGTCGCGACCCAGTGAAAAAAATGGCTTGAGTAAGTTCGAATTCGAGCAAGGTTTCTCACTGGGGATCAACAAGTTGATCGCAGTACCCTCGGGGAAAATGACTTGAGGAATGCTTTCGAAACGATATGCATTATTTTTGAACGCGTCCATATGTTCATTGCTAGCTTCAATTTGAGCAAAAAAGAGACAAAAAAGATAACTAGGTTCCACCGAGATTTGAACTCGGATCGCAGGATTCAGAGTCCTGAGTGCTAACCATTACACCATGGAACCCTTGGTAGTAATCTTTTTATCAGTTTTGTCTTGTAAACAATATACAACGAATGTCACAACAGCTGAGCCTCTTGTTATTTTATTTATTTATTATTTTTTTTAATTGCCAATTAAATAAGAAAATGGGATTTAAAAACTTTTCTTCGGAGTTATAATCAAGCGAAGAACCATCGTTAAAAATCATCTTTATATTTTCCGTTGCAAATACGCCAATATTAACAAGTTACATTAATTATCTCAAGCCTTTCCAAATTAGGTTTTTTTTTTAATTTTATTCGCTTTGAAATAAAATGTTTACTTTTCGAGTTGTAAAAAATTCTGTAAACATATTTTGACAGATTTTGACATATTTTGCCATATTTGACATATTTTGACCTAAAATATATGCAGATCAAAAACTCAGCCAAAGTTTACCACAAAAACATTTTTTTATAAACATTTGCATAGTAAGATGAAACATCATCATTTTATTTAAAAAAAAGAACAGTCTAGTAATGTTTAATTAGAATACATCACCAACCACAACATTCAGTACATTGACTCCGTTCAAACGCATCGATGACGCTCGTTAATATCACCGTAAACAGTCTCGGCAAAATTACCCAACCACCATAACCACCAGCCATCGAGAAGCATCGAGCATTAGCTGCAGCAAGAAGTGACCGGCCATACCACACACATAATCTACCCACTTCAGCACGCAGCTTCAACATTTTTTTTTTCTATTCCTCTACTTCTCTTCTACGAATCACGCGACCTTGCCAACCAGATTTTCTTTCCCTTCGCCGTCGTGCAGTTTATTTCACTAAACTCCAGCCAGTTTCTTGCAGACATTCGCTGGAAAGGGCAAATCAAGTTTACGTCACTTCCCCTCTACCCCTCCAGAGTTCAAACAATTTTCCCACCCAGTTTGTGGTTTCTTCGAGCCAAAGGGTCTACGGACATACTGACTTAGTAACTTACTGACTGACTTTGCCACGGACGGCTAAGTCGCGTGCGACTTACAACCGCTCAAAGATCTGGGCAGGTTCAACGGTCTGCTGTGGTTCCGACGATAGTGGACACAACAACTTCTGGTCGCAAGCGGTCAACCTTACCGGGCTTAGGCAATTTATTGGTATTTGGAGTAACACTAAACGTGGAATTTGGCTGAAAAATTTAGATCTTTGAAAAGTGTATTTAAAATGTCTTCTAAGCATGTTTTGTAAAATTCGAATAAAACAAAGGTTAAATAACCAGGAAGCTAACAAATATGAGGTCACCAAGTTTCGCAAACCAGATTTAAATTGGCAAAAATTTGCATTTTTTAATTCGATCTTGAAATTCACACAAAAGAGTTCGAAAGACATCGGATATCGTTACTAAAACCAACTGGTTTCTCACTTTCCTAGCTGACAAACATCGAAGCATCGTCTACGAAGTTCAAGGTTGATCCTCGTACAATAAAAGAGATTTGGAAATTCAAGATGTGTTTTCGCCGAAGACGACCATTGACACCGGATTCAGGAAGTGCGCAGCTCCGATCGGTGAATGAACTTGTCTGGGTTTCAAAGTGTGTGAGGTTATTATTTGGTAGGGATGAGTTGGCACTTTTGTTTTCGGAAATTCCTATCGATTAATTTTTCTGTTTTCTCTGCCTGGATCTTCTTGTGACGTCATTTGTTTACAAGTGGGGCTGACTACGTGACTTTGTGGAGGCTTTCTGGAATGAATGAATTTATTTTTATGGGCTTGTTGATGTTCACTTGATATTACCAGCTTCACAAAAACAAAAACAAAAACAAAAACAAAAACAAAAACAAAAACAAAAACAAAAACAAAAACAAAAACAAAAACAAAAACAAAAACAAAAACAAAAACAAAAACAAAAACAAAAACAAAAACAAAAACAAAAACAAAAACAAAAATAAAAACAAAAACAAAACAAAAACAAAAACAAAAACAAAAACAAAAACAAAAACAAAAACAAAAACAAAAACAAAAACAAAAACAAAAACAAAAACAAAAACAAAAACAAAAACAAAAACAAAAACAAAAACAAAAACAAAAACAAAAACAAAAACAAAAATAAAAACAAAAACAAAAACAAAAACAAAAACAAAAACAAAAACAAAAACAAAACAAAAACAAAAACAAAAACAAAAACAAAAACAAAAACAAAAACAAAAACAAAACACAAAACAAAAAACAAAACAAAAACAAAAACCAAAACAAAAACAAAAACAAAATAAAAAACAAAAACAAAAACAAAAACAAAAACAAAAACAAAAACAAAAACAAAAACAAAAACAAAAACAAAAACAAAAACAAAAACAAAAACAAAAACAAAAACAAAAACAAAAACAAAAACAAAAACAAAAACAAAAACAAAAACAAAAACAAAACAAAAACAAAAACAAAAACAAAAACAAAAACAAAAACAAAAACAAAAACAAAAACAAAACAAAACAAAAACAAAAACAAAAACAAAACAAAAACAAAAACAAAAACAAAAACAAAAACAAAAACAAAAACAAAAACAAAAACAAAAACAAAAACAAAAACAAAAACAAAAACAAAAACAAAAACAAAAACAAAAACAAAAACAAAAACAAAAACAAAAACAAAAACAAAAACAAAAACAAAAACAAAAACAAAAACAAAAACAAAAACAAAAACAAAAACAAAAACAAAAACAAAAACAAAAACAAAAACAAAAACAAAAACAAAAACAAAACAAAAACAAAAACAAAAACAAAAACAAAAACAAAAACAAAAACAAAAACAAAAACAAAAACAAAAACAAAAACAAAAACAAAAACAAAAACAAAAACAAAAACAAAAACAAAAACAAAAACAAAAACAAAAACAAAAACAAAAACAAAAACAAAAACCAAAAACAAAAACAAAAACAAAAACAAAAACAAAAACAAAAACATGTTTTATGTTTTATGTTTTATGTTTTATGTTTTATGTTTTATGTTTTATGTTTTATGTTTTATGTTTTATGTTTTATGTTTTATGTTTTATGTTTTATGTTTTATGTTTTATGTTTTATGTTTTATGTTTTATGTTTTATGTTTTATGTTTTATGTTTTATGTTTTATGTTTTATGTTTTATGTTTTATGTTTTATGTTTTATGTTTTATGTTTTATGTTTTATGTTTTATGTTTTATGTTTTATGTTTTATGTTTTATGTTTTATGTTTTATGTTTTATGTTTTATGTTTTATGTTTTATGTTTTATGTTTTATGTTTTATGTTTTATGTTTTATGTTTTATGTTTTATGTTTTATGTTTTATGTTTTATGTTTTATGTTTTATGTTTTATGTTTTATGTTTTATGTTTTATGTTTTATGTTTTATGTTTTATGTTTTATGTTTTATGTTTTATGTTTTATGTTTTATGTTTTATGTTTTATGTTTTATGTTTTATGTTTTATGTTTTATGTTTTATGTTTTATGTTTTATGTTTTATGTTTTATGTTTTATGTTTTATGTTTTATGTTTTATGTTTTATGTTTTATGTTTTATGTTTTATGTTTTATGTTTTATGTTTTATGTTTTATGTTTTATGTTTTATGTTTTATGTTTTATGTTTTATGTTTTATGTTTTATGTTTTATGTTTTATGTTTTATGTTTTATGTTTTATGTTTTATGTTTTATGTTTTATGGTATATGTCAAATTAAAAAAAAAATATTTTCACAAAGAATTTCATTTTTGATACTTTTTTTTTTTGGTGATGTAAGGAGGGGAAGTCCCCATTCCGGAGGGGTCTGATTTGCTCCTTTTTCCGTTTCTGAATCGTTTTGTCACGAAAACATATTCTTCACTTCTCCCACCTGGCTTAGCCTTGTATAAATTCATAAAAATTCGTCCTTCTTTTTTATGAGACTTGACCTGACTTGAAAATATGAAAAAAATACGTGAGCTTCAAACTTCTATGGTTTTTTAATAAGATTTAAAGATATTCAAAAATGGGTGTAATTTTTTTGGTATCACAAAATGAATAAAGTTTCACCCTTCGATTTGAAAATTATAATGTGTCAAAATGATATGAAATTCAGTAGGAGTTTTTAATAATAATATTATTATTTTCTTTTGTAAAAACTATTACATTAAACATTTCTGGGGAATGGTTCATTCTACGGAATATCAGATTTTATCACATATCAGATTTTATTTCAAACTTTGACAAAGGCGGGTACTTATACATGAGAAAAAACTATCAGAAGATGATCTTAAATTTTAAAATTAAAATTGAAACTTGTGTTTCTCAATTACTGCTTTTGGCATAGAAAGTAAGATTTTGACACAGTTTATCTTTGTTTATTTTATAATTAATTCGTAAAAAAATCTTCGTAGTCACAATTTCCTCTATAATGCACATTTCAATTGCGAGTGTCAGCAAACTTGTAAAATAATGATATATTATTTGCTTTTTGAATGAATAGAGAAAAATAATTGAATAATGTGGAAGTTCTCATCTCTTACCAGCTGCGATCTAAGGTTTTCATGTTACAAAAATCAGTTCTCTCCAAACATTCTCATCTTAATAATCATGCAAACAACTTGTTGACAAACCCCATCTCGGCAGATTCCGGCCCTTTATGCGTGATATCATCACCCTAAACTAATTCATCTTAAGATTACCTCGGACAGAGATAAACGTGTGAACTAGTTTTTGCCCCTTCATTTCGTACCCCAAATATAGAACTCAAACAAAAATTTCACCATTGTTGAGACTTTTTCATGCCTCACAGAACCTTGAAAAACAAAACCTTTCCTAATGTTTAGATCTGCCCCGCGCTGATAATTCTCACAACTCTACCTTTAGGGCTCCAACCGGATTTGCTCGAGTTCAGATCTACTAGACCGGCTTTCGCAATCTACGGCTGCTGTAAAGGTGCCCAAAATCAACCATTAAGTTCGCTTCATATCCGCTTCTGTGTTGACGATTAGCTACGCCACCACGGTTGGTTTGGGCCAGGTGCAAGGCCGTTGTGCTAGCTTGTCACATTTTGGAATTTTTGGGACTTTGGGGTTTTGCTAAATTTCAACTTGTGCCAAGATATCACAATGGCGTTTAATTGAAACCTGGGGGTTAAACAGCGTGTTAATAATTACACTCTCGAAGCCCCGAGTGCTCGAGAAACAATTAGTTATTCTTTGGCTCCGGCCGCGGCAATTGCTGTCAAAAGTCTTTCGGTTTAACCAGCCGTCTGACTTGATCCAAATCTGCGGCAAAAAATTTAACCCAAAGTCACGCGTTGATTGTGGCTTATTAAAAGCAGCAAAAATCATGATTATTACCATTTTCCAAGAGGAGGAGGGTGGTGTCTTTAGTGCAAGTTCCGCGGCACCATGACCTGCAGGCCAACCCCCCCTTCTAGTCACAGAGCAAAGCTGCTGTATCTTAAAGTTGGTACTTAGTGCGAATTGAGCGAACAGATTTGTCCGCGAGCTGACCCTGGAGGTCGTTAGCGAGTCGGCGTGGTGCTGCAGGTGACGATGGTTGGATTATTGTTCGTGTGCGGCTTATTACCTGTCATGAAGTCATGAAAGTCGGCAATGGAAGTGCAGCAGCACAAGTATTACCGTGTTGATTGAGAGATTATTGTTGGGGTTAATTTATTACTTGTTTGAGAGGAGCTTCTGGATAGGTGCTATGACTTGCTGAGATTTATGATTTCATTATGGTAATAATTTCACTTTAATCACTTTGCCAAAACATAAATAACACATTTCACGTGAAAAAAACACAACTGTCGGTAATTAAATTTGTCATGTTTTAAGAAAACCCAACATCCTAGTTCGAAGTCAAGTCAAAGTCAAACAACAAATATTGTTAAGCATCTTGTCCATCTCCCATCATTCCGTTAGATGAGTGATGATCTCAAGACCAAATCACTTGACTGAGTCAGCATATTTTTCGGCTAAATCCAACCAAAAAAAAAACAAAAAGGACGCACTCACCATCGGTGCACTACCTTTCCATGTTTAGGATGGTCCCTGGGCAGCAATTTACCAATTACCGTCCGGCGCAGCTTTCATTCTTCTCGCCATCGACCTGCCTTCAAACCACCCGGCGGCACCTGCCAAATAATTCACGGTCAATCGAAGACCCGGCCAAAGAGAATGGCGAACTTGAACTTTTTTTTTCTTCCGCCGATGGATGAGAAAGTGCACCCAGCAGAAGTAGTAAGTGCCCAAACTCAATTATTCAAACGACTTCAATGCCATCATCAGCTGCGGGGCTGTGAAGACAACAGCAAAAAAAATGTGGAAGCAAAACAAAAAATTGCACACAGATTGAAGATAATTTTGGACACGATCTTTGTCAGTTCAAAGTCTAAGCAGTTATGATGTGATGCGTGACGTAAATATTGTGGCAAAGTGCACGTTTGAGTCATCTTTTGGCTTAGAGCAAAATGAATGAATAGAGAAACTATAAAATCGGAACAAAATACACTGAAACCACGATGGTTTGGCACCAATTGTTGTCAAACGAACGGGGTAACTTTTTATTTTGACACTCTCTTTACACAGGGCTTACACTTACTGCCAAACGTTTGGTTTGATGGTAAGTGTGAGTCCCGTGTTAAACGTGACACCAACCACCGGGGGTTGAGTGTAGTACAGTCCAGACTCGATTATCCGGAGGCCCTGGAAAAAAATATAAAAAAATATTATATTCGTTGTCTTATGTTTGATTGTCTAGCATAGGCATCTTCTCTACTCTCTAATTGAATCCAAGATGGCGGTCAGATAATCGAAACTTCGGATGATCGAGGCTTCGGATAATCGAGTCTGGACTGTATTGCCATAATGTTATAACAAAAAATGCCTTGTTGCTACGACCTTTAGTTGCTGGGATATTGCCATGCAAAGATTCAAAAACAGGAAAATTTATAATTTATAAGTCTCACCCAAAAAACCCACCATTTTCTAATGTCGATATCTCGACAACTAATGGTACGATTTTCAATGCTAAAATATGAAACATTCGTGAAATTTTCCAATCTATTTGACAACAATATTTTCAAATCAAATCAAAATCAAATTATTCGCTCTACAGCATTGCCTTGGCGTTCTCGATTGCGAGATTCCTACTCGAAACTAAGTGTCCGAAGGCTTGATTGTTGATGCAATTGCAAACCTCTTTTTACACCTTAGCTTCCATCCACCCCGGGATTCGAACTGACGACCTTTGGATTGTTAGTCCAACTGCCTACCAGCGACTCCACCAGGACAGGACCCAGGGAGACGACTCCTCCACCTGGATTGAGCTAACGACCTAACCTTTTTAGGTTAGTCCGGGGCCAACATTTACTTCCCGTCCGACGGAAGGCGTGATCAGACAAATCTCGTCTCGAAAAATGCCACCGGGAACTTCTGGGATCAAACCCAGGCCGACTGGGTGAGAGGCAACCACGCTTACCCCTACACCACGGTTCCCGGTATTTTCATTTTGTTTAAATCACGCCTTACACTTCAATAGGGTCAAATATTGAATATTATGCCCTCTTGAAATGTTAGTCTTGATTAAAATATTAAATTAATGTTTTCGGAAAGATCAAAAAGGTTCATAGTTCAAAAACGCAAAATATAGAGAATTTTCTCAACTTTTTAAAATATTTTTTTCAATAGCGAGCAAACATGGGCGCTAAGCAAAAAATTTAATAACTGCGAAACGATGCACTTTACCAAAATTTCACTAAATACTCTTTGATTACAAATTCGGGTTAACATTGAAAAATTAAGTCGAAACATTTTTGAGGCCATTACTTTGATTTTTGAAAAAATCAGTATTGATTTAAAATTTCAAAACTCGGTCAAAGATTTTTTGCACAACCTGAAAATTTCTGAAAAGTTGGCATTTGATGTCCCCTAAAACATATCAGAAAATAGAAAAAAATAAAATACTGTTTTTGTGCAAATCAAGTTTTAGTGACAAAAAAGTTAAATAAATAATTAATCACAATTTTTTTACCGTGGATCATTTTTGTTTCAGTGTAGTCTTAATCCATACCTACAACTTTGGCGAAGACACCAAATCGATCAAAAAATTCTTTCAAAAGATACAGCTGCCAAATTTGTATGGAAAATTATATGGACAAAATAAGCAAAATTGCTTCTTTGGGCATACCGAAGGCACCAAAACAATTTCAGCAGGATAAAAAAATAAAAAAAAGTCGAATGACTGAAATCTGAGAGAATTGCTCTTATTTTAATGATTGGCTAAATTTATTAACATTTTTTTTTTGTGGATTTTTCGAAGGCAACATGGGTGAATATTTTTGATCTCTCGAGTAATTTTTTTGTTGTTGAGATTTTTAAAATCAACTCAAACATTTGGAAAGGTCCATTTCTTACTTTGAAAATCTTTCCATTATTTGAAAAACGAACGTAATTTTGTTCAAAAATCCTATTTTCATTTTATTTTATTTTAAATTCAAAGGCTCAATAATCATAAGTCCAATTTTTAATATTTTTGAAGCAAATTTGTAAAAAAATATTTTCTGGTATGGTCACACTTCGTCATGACTTCTACGGGTAAGAAAATGTATCACTTGAAAGTTGATATAACTTGAAAACGGTACAATTTATTGAAAAAATAAATTGTTCTTTAAAGATAAACTTGATTTTGCATCTCAAACCGAAGTAAAAATATCGACTCTTTAACGTTTTTGGAACACCTTTTTTTTTCATTGAATTCTGATGATTGTGTTGCATATGGTGTACATTTTCATAAAGGAAAGGAATGACTCAATGTTATTCAACAATCATTATTTTAATACCAGACACTTTGCTTCACGATGAAAATAATTTTCAGCAAATTGATGCTAGCAAGCTGAACTTTTCAGCAATTGTTTTGAAGTGATATACTTTTCAATATTGATTCGATTTGAATTGAAAATGATGTTCTACTTGGGTAATTACCATTATTACATTCAACCTGTTTCTTCAGCAACCAAACGTCCAATCTTCAAAGACAAAAAAAAATCTAAACTTAAAAAAAAAGAAGCAGTGTTAATGCTACAAGGATAACCATTATGACAAGCAGGGATGGAATAAACGACCTTGAAAGCTTTGGTTGTTCAAGTTTAATTTTAAAATATTAATAGCTTGAAAGTTATCTGGAATCTACATATCATGTGATAGCCTATTGTTACGCATTCAAATTAATAACTCAACACGCCCATTAAATGCAAAATCCGACACCAATTTTCCAGCACAAATTCCTCAATCTGAACTCCGCACGCCACTGACTGATTGACCACTCCGTTGGTCCGGCCACAATCCGTCGTCGTTGAAGCTCCGAAGGTGAAGGGGGCTGGCAAAGTGGGCATTAGTGCGCGCGATTTGCCACTAGTTTGTGCCGGTCGCCGGTTCCACTACCAGCACGGCCACCCAGCAGGGAGGGAGGGTTTGAAGAGCTGGAGTTGGTGATCGATCACTTGCGGGCAGAGTTGCAGTTACGCAACCACCGCGTGTCATGGCGTGTGTCTCCGCTGAACACACTGACAGCGCACACACACGCACGCTAATTCAATGTCTTTGCCGTGTTTACCTGCTGGGAGAGCTGAACTGAGACGTTAGGTACTGTGACTCTACTCAGATTTTTTTGCCTTTTTCAAAACCTTTCTTTAGAAAATTTCACTAAACAAATTTTGAATGATTTCTTTCTGAAATTTGCTTTTTTTCAAAATTTCAAAGCTACCCCTCCCAACAACTGCTGATCCGTTTACCTCTATCGGACTGTTTGAACAAATGACTGTCTTTTCGTCGTACCGTACCTGATTGCTGCCTGAATTCATTGGCAAAACCGCGGCAGATGAATGGCTTTTGCTGGTGGAAGTTCAAGTTTGCACTGTGTGTTACGCCGGTAGCTCAGTGGTGATCTTGGACTCGAGTACTTCTTGGCACGGAGAGTTGACGCGCGGTTTACTAGAACAAACAATCGCGGTATTCTCGAGGGATGTGTGAAGGTCGTAAGCTCTTACGAAGGATCCCGTTATTGCGAAATATGATAATTGGTTTGTTTTTGTTTACCTTATGTTTACTGTAGTGTTAAATCGGATTAATTTTAGTTGATCGGTCACCAAAGTCAACAAGTTTAGCAATCGTGTTTATTACAGGGTTGATCAACATTTTATCCATGGCTATTCATTACAAAGACAACTCTGTAACAAGTGGGTGGCCTTCATCCATTTTTTTCCAAAAAACCGACTGTAAACTGTTCAATAACAGATAACTGTAGGTTATCAGTTTTCGACCAGCCAATAGCCAATCGAACACAAAGCTAAAAAGTTCAATATCAAACATGACAGATTGCTTGATTGATTGTAGTCCTTCAGAAGTGGTCTCCCCAACTTTAGAATAGGTAGGTCTAAAAATCGTCGAAAGTAATACACAATCAAACGAATAAATGTTTGTTTTTATAAAAATTTGTTGACTTTTTAATCAGATTTTGCAAAGTTTTCTTTTGTCATAAAATTGTTATTAGATAGTTTACTAGCAATTTTTCAAAATATGGTGTAATTTGATGGATTCTACCTTAAATGGCAATCGTTTGAAAATTTACTCAATCTCATCCCTTAAAAGGGGGTGACATTGGTTCAAATGAAACTAAAATTATGCTCAAATACAATGATGTGCTAAAAACAAGTCATCCAACAGTGTTTTTTGTTCGAGGGAATCGTATTGACATGCTATAATGTTTGAAGTAGAGATTTTCAAACATTTAGATACTTTTTGATCAATTCCAACAAAAAAATTAAAAAGTTGATTTTTCTAGAGATCATTTTTGGCCAAAAACGTATCTCAAATTAAGACAGCTGCTAAAATGACAGGATTTGTTCTAGGAACGAGATTTCTTTTCAGCAAAGTCACAACCCTTTTAATAGAATTTAGTTTCATTGAGAATAGAGGTGGGCAAAACCGCTCTTTTTTAGGAGCCGCTCATTTTCGTTCGCTCTTAAAAAAGAGCCGCTCTTTGAACCGGCTCTTTCGCTCTTTTTTCAAAATTTAAATGAATACGTTTTTTTCTAGAATCGTGTGATTTTATAAGTTATTTCACATTGGACTTTTATAAATTTGGCCATACCAAATATTTTTTGAAGTTTATGTCCCTCAACTCTGGCCAAAGTCGCAAAAAAGATAATAGCAAGACATTTTAATGAAAAAAGAGTTTAAAAATGCATTTTGCACATCCCCATTAGTTTCATTAGTTTTCAAGTTTTTTTTAAACCGAAATGCATTTTAATTTGTTTTCAGTGGATAAGATTTCTATTTTCATTAAATTTGAACGTTTTTTACTTTAATGAACTATCAGTTGCACACTGAAAAGTTTATTTAATTTTGTTTAGAAAATCGAATACTTTTGGGATTAATTTTTATAAGCATTGACATTTTTGAAATTGCATTTTCAATTCTCAAAAACAAATTTAATGTTACATTTTTCGGAAATACAATAAATTATATTTGGGTAATTCTCCGCCAACTCACACAGCAGTTGCCCCGACCCCTCTTCGATTTGCGTGAAACTTTGTCCTAAGGGGTAACTTTTGTCCCTGATCACGAATCCGAGGTCCGTTTTTTGATATCTCGTGACGGAGGGGCGGTACGACCCCTTCCATTTTTGCACATGCGAAAAAAGAGGTGTTTTTCAATAATTTGCAGCCTGAAACGGTGATGAGATAGAAATTTGGTGTCAAAGGGACTTTTATGTAAAAATAGACGCCCGATTTGATGGCGTAATCAGAATTCCGAAAAAACGTATTTTTCATCGAAAAAAACACTAAAAAAGTTTTAAAAATTCTCCCATTTTCCGTTATTCGACTGTAAAAAATTTTGGAACATGTCATTTTATGGGAAATTTAATGTACTTTTCGAATCTACATTGTCCCAGAAGGGTCATTTTTTCATTTAGAACAAAATTTTTCATTTTAAAATTTCGTGTTTTTTCTAACTTTGCAGGGTTATTTTTTAGAGTGTAACAATGTTCTACAAAGTTGTAGAGCAGACAATTACAAAAATTTTGATATATAGACATAAGGGGTTTGCTTATAAACATCACGAGTTATCACGATTTTACGAAAAAAAGTTTTAAAAAAGTTGGTCGTCATCGATCATGGCCGTTCATGGTCACCCGCGACAGACACGGACGACGAAACAAAGAGAAACGCAAAAAGTAACTTTTTCAAAACTTTTTTTCGTAAAATCGCGATAACTTGTGATGTTTATAAGCAAACCCCTAATGTCTATATATCAAAATTTTTGTAATTGTCTGCTCTACAACTTTGTAGAACATTGTTACACTCTAAAAAATAACCCTGCAAAGTTAGAAAAAACAAGAAATTTTAAAATGAAAAATTTTGTTCTAAATGAAAAAATGACCCTTCTGGGACAATGTAGATTCGAAAAGTACATTAAATTTCCCATAAAATGACATGTTCCAAAATTTTTTACAGTCGAGTAACGGAAAATGGGAGAATTTTTAAAACTTTTTTATTGTTTTTTTCGATGAAAAATACGTTTTTTCGGAATTCTGAGTACGTCATCAAATCGGGCGTCTAATTTTACATAAAAGTCCCTTTGATGCCAAATTTCTATCTCATCACCGTTTCAGGCTGCAAATTATTGAAAAACACCTCTTTTTTCGCATGTTCAAAAATGGAAGGGGTCGTACCGCCCCTCCGTCACGAGATATCAAAAAACGGACCTCAGATTCGTGATCAGGGACAAAAGTTACCCCTTAGGACAAAGTTTCACGCAAATCGAAGAGGGGTCGGGGCAACTTTTCCCGATTTCGTGTGAGTTGGTAGAGAATCACCCATTTATAACAAAAATCATGCCATATTGAAACGGTTCTTTCACAAAACCGGAGTTTAAAAAAGAACCGCGGTTCTTTTTTTGTGAGCCACGGTTCGTTCGCTCTTTTCAGTGAACCGGCTCTTTGAGCGGTTCGCTCGTTTTTTGCCCACCTCTAATTGAGAAGTACCTGAGGAATGGTAAAATCCGTAAAAAGCTACTTTGACCCAATCTTACCTTCAAGACCCAATGTCCCTTATGACCAATTTCCCTTATGTTTGCAAAAGCAACACGTCCTCCACATCCAGGAGGAGGTCCATGCATTCCATAAGTCAATTTATTTTCATCATTAGAATTTCCGTACAGGTTTCTCTACAATTTGGTGATACAAAATGGGTTTGTAAATGTATGAAATTCTGTACCTTGAGATTTTATTTTCTGTCCCATTGTTGTATTCGACAAAATTGTAGGTTATGATAAGGACTTTTAAAAAATATTTCAACGGATAAGGATTGATTAGGACTTTTAATAAATAGATACACAAAAAAGAAATTCCCATGTTTTTTTTTATATTATTATTATTAATGATGACTAAATTCAAATTCCATAAAAACCTACTAAAAAATGTTTTCGATAGGGGACTAAAATAGACATTTTTGAAGCCATATTGAGTGATAGTGCTAAATCTAGGTTGGGAGATATATATTTTGAAAAAAACGTCTTGAAAAGTTGAAAAAAATCCTATAATTTCCTCTCTGGAACTTTAAAAATCGGGCAGTAAGTTTCTGAGCTACATCCTAAAAAGAATAGAGTATTTAAATGAATTAAGCTAAGTGTTACTTAAAATTTACTGAGTTTTTCAAAAAAAAAATATGACAAAAAATTTAAAATTTTATCACGAATATGAAATGAGAAAATTATCTCTTATATCCGTTTAAAAAAAGGCATTATCTTCAAATTTTTAAATTCATTTTATTGAATTGATCAGAAAATTTCGCAAAAAATTACTTAAGAATTGGACCAAAAATAAGCAAGAGACAATAAGTAGCTTGGATTCACAAAGGTCCAAAAATTCAATTTAACAAACATTTGAAATTTATTTCTTTTCTTGCAAGCCTTATTTTTTTCGTTTGGATCACAAAATAACACAATTTTTTTATTTTTCAATTCATAAAAACTTCAATTTTCTTGTTTCTTATTCTTCTAATTGCTGTATTTCAGCAACCAGAGGCCAAATCTCCAATGTTTCTAAGACATTTTTTTCTGATCTTTAAAAAAATAATTTAAGGAATGGACAATCATGGGAGCTGTTTAAAAAAGAATCGACAAACGGAATTTTTTTCCAGTTCAAAATTTAATTTCAAGTGACTTACTACAAGCGCGTAAACTTTATCAAAAAAAATGTAAAGAATTTTTCGATTGCAAATTTGATTTAACACTAAAAACAAAAGAAATTTTTTTTTGCTAAAATTTGTATTTTTTAAACAAATTGCTTTGCTCTTTGCCTCTACTGTTTTTTGTTCCTTAAATTATACAAAAAAAATCTTAAATTACGAATTTTGGTAAATTGATGTTTCGAGCAAAAAATAAATATTTATAAATCGTCAATCTTTTTTCCGTGTACCTACAACTTGGCAGTAGACTCTAAGTGGATCGGAAAATTCCTTCAAATGCTACAGATTTTCGAGTATTGACGTTCCATTTTTGTATGAATAGTAGCCAAAATTGTTAGAAGACCTGTATGGGTGAACCAATGCCACAAAATGTCTTCTTTGGTCATAAGGGAAGCCCCAAAAAGTTTGGTCAAGTTGAAAAAAATACAAAAAAAAGAATGGTTGACATCGGACGATTTCGTAGGGGATTGTTCGTTTGGAAATTTTATTATTAATCCAAACATTTTGAAAGCATTTCAAAAGGGCGTAATATTAAATGTTTGACCCTTTTGATTAAAAAATATGAAAATTTTTATTTTAGAAAAACTCCGAAAATTTCACAAATGTTTCACATTTTAACAGTGAAAATCGGACCATTAGTTGCTGAGATATCGACATTAAAAAAATGTGTTTTTTTGTGAAAGACTTAGAAAACATCAATTTTCCTGTTTTTAAATCTTAGCATGCCAATATCTCAGCATTTAATGGTTGGATCAACAAAGTTTGAAAAAGCAAAATATAGAGAATTTATTCAGCTTTTCAAAAGTATTTTTTCAAGAGTGGGCAAACATGGGAACTTATTTTAAAACATAAATAACTTCAACTATTTAAAAAAAATAACCTAAAAATTACTATCACTTGAAAACATTGCATTTTATCAAAATTTTACTGAAGCACTTTTTGATTACAAATGTGATTTTACATCGAAAAATGAAGTTGATAAATTTTTGCGCCCTGTATTTCGATTTTTTGAAAATATCGGTAATGATTCAAAAAATCAAAACTCGCTCAAAGATTTTTTGCCCATTCTGTAAGTTTCTGAAAAGTTGGCATTTTATGTCCCCTAAAACATATCAGAAAATGAAAAAAAAATAGTGTTTTTTTGCCAATCAAGTTTAAGTGACAAAAAGTAAAATTCACAATCACAAAATAATAACGTGTTTCATTTTTTTTTCAATGTAGTCCACCAAATCGATCTAAAAATTCTTTCAAAAGCAGAAGATTTTTGAATTTTCATACATCATTTTTGAATGGACAGCTGCCGAATTTTTATGGAAAATTATTTGGACAAATACTAAACATTAAACAAGAAACAACACAAATAAGAGAAGTAAAGTTTTTCATCGAACAAAATTTGCTTAAAATGACCACGACAAAAATGAAAATTCTCGAAAAACAATTTGGGCAGTGGGGGGTTAAATTGCGATAAGTTAAAGTTACTCATTAATAATTTAAACGAATTAAGAAGCTAAGCTAGCTCACCAAATAAAATTCAGCACTTTAACGGAATGCGAAAAGATAAATTTGAAACAGAAATCGAAATTTCTTATCCGCCAAGAAGATAACAATGTAGCTAGCTCAACCAGGTCCTGTTGACTTGTTGACTCGTTTAAGAGCAATTATAATCTCTCCAAGAAAGCGGTGAGAGCCGACACTACTGAGGAGAACACTTACAGATAGCTACATTCTGATTCTTGGGGTTTGAGAGCGTAAACATTCTAGATTGATCTTGACAGTGTGATGGCGAGACATGACAAATTGTTTAGCATTACATTGAAGAAATGGTTATTAGGATATATATTTGAAAATGAATTGATTTAAATTTTTACAGATTTAAAAAAAGTCGTAGAATCTGTTTGCTTATATTTTTCTCACTTCTCGCTTCATCAAACTTTTCGCTCTAAACCTGGCCCACACACAAAAAAAAAAACAAGAATCAGTCCCAACGCGCCTAAACCTTGTTTTTCTCTCACCAGCCACTAGTATCCAAAGCCTAGTAAGTACCACTAAGCGCTCGGTGACTTGGAGCGCGGATAAACGAGATGAGGAGGAGAAAAAATCCGCCGCCACAAAATCTAACCCACAAGCCACGCGTAAACACATGTGCTGTTGAATGCTGATTCAAACGAGTAAAAAATCCAAGGCCACACGCGACATGCCGGAGTTCAGCAACCGGTTCTTCGAAACTAAACCGTTTGTGGACTTTGCTAGTTGGTGTGATTAGAAGAATTTTCTGCGCGGTTCGCGCCAAGTGTGCGGTTCGTCGTCTGGCGTCCAGTCAAGTCACCTGCGGGAGGTGCTGTTTTGGCGATAGGCTGATGGAAATTTGCATAAATGGCGGGTTGGAGTTGTGGAAATTTTTACTAGTTTTGGACCTTCTTGAAGAACTGGGAACGAAATCAAAACTCTTCTTGGTGACCCCAAAGTGACGAACCTGTTTTTACTTGTTTTTCCATCGAACTGTCGATAATCTCAAAAACGTGTCACATTTCAAGACCAGCGGGTCAAAAGTGATGGCGTGCGTGTTATTTTTTTTTGTGCCGTAGTAGATATACTAAGTAACTGGAGGAACAAAAGAAAGGCTCGTTTTTTTGGTCTGAAGAAGGTCGCCACCGGAATCAATCAACAGTTATGACTGTTCGTCTAGCTCTGGTAAAAAATATGACCTTTAACTCATTTGCTGAGGGCAACCGGCCCGGGGATGGTGGCAGGACTGGTTCGTCGTGCACGGTAGATACCGATCGAGGCATTGGACACCGGTAAATCCGTTGAAGAACTGGTAGAAAAAAAACAGATCCTTCATTAATCCGTTAATTTCATGCTGGCCTGCACGGAAAACTTATCTGACCAACTATCCGTCTTCGGCAATTAATAATCAATTAATAATTTATTATTTATTTTGAAAACATATTTCTATGGACAGCTATTCACATTGTATGAAAATTTACACTGACGAAGGAATTATGCAAAAATCCAGTACATATTTGAAAAATGAAATTATTTACAGAAAATTTCCCCATTTTTTTAAAGTGCATATTTTTCTAAATTTTAAGAACAATTTCGATTTAAATTTTATGAAAAATTCAACTTGGCAGATTTCAAAACAGTTGAAATCAAACTTCCGTGCAATATCTCCCCACAGCCTCTTGGCCGGTACCGATTAGTGGTGGCGAAGAACTTCACGGCCAACAGCAGTACCAGCAGCATCACCAACAAACAACAATCTTGTTAATGAGATAACCAGCAGAAGCACCAACTGGACAATGAAGCTTCTCTAGGGGGGGAGGTACACCTTGGCCGGCCATCATCGTCGGATGTCCGATCATAATGAAAGTGGTGGCAATGACGGAGGAGGAGAAGATCTTCGAGAAGTTAAGTGTAGTGAGATTTGGCTCGTACCTTGGAGCAGGCCCAATGTCAATGGGAAAGCTACTAAACGAAAATGCATTGAAGCAGTGTTCGGTCTTTTTTGGAGGCTGGCACCGCCGCTGGTGATTTATGTGTGTTTTTGAGTGGATTAGCCCAAGGATGCAGCGGCGGTTTCAATGGTGAAGTTCAAGTTTGCTCTGGCGGCGGTCTGTTTGCTTTTATTGCCGTAAACAGTTTTTTTTATATTCATACTGGAATAAACCTGCTGACGTACACATATATTTTTTAAGTGACATGATTCATAGTCAATCAAAACGTGGTTTGTTCAATGATGCAGGAGCATTAATAAATCACATTTTGTGTTCATGGCTAACATAAACGCAAAAAATATTAAATTCAGGCTGAAGGTTAAGTTATTTTTGGCAAACATTACTGAACGATTGAAACCACCAAATTTTTGTTATTCATCAGAGAAAAATGGAAAAAAATTGGGAAATTGGACAATATTTTCGCTTTGAACCATTCACCCCGAATTCTCGAAATGGATTTCATTTGTTTTTTTTTTTTTTTTTTTTGTATGACTCCAACTTTGTGGGGTACATACAAGTATCCATACAATTTTGGCATCTATCCATACAAAATTGGTACGTAAGTGTTCGAAAATATGTATCTTATGACGGAATTATCTGATTGGTTTGGTGTATTAGGCCAAGTTGTAGGCTTTGATGAGGACTATTCAGAAAAAAGGATACACGGATACCGATTTTAAAACTCAATTTATTGTTTGATATGTTTAAGGAGACAAAAAAATGCAACTTTTGAGTCATAGAAAAGTACGGCGAAAATTTTGCGGCTGATTAACGTTTATTTTAAATTTTGTTTTTTTAAAATAAAAAATTTGGAATTATCTCTAGCATTTTAAAATATTCAATATTAAGCCAATCTGAAATCTTAGAGTTGACTATCTGAAATTTTTACGAATGTTTTTTTTAATTCGCTTTATTTCAGCAATCAGATGTCCACTCTTCAATATCTCTTGTCACAATTGGCTTTATCTTGAAAACGGTAAACTTTATCAAAAAATACGTTTAATACTTTTTGATTGCAAATTTTATTTGGTTGAGTTAATTTTTTTTAAAAACCTATAAAAAAATTACAAGAAACAAATGTTTTTTGGAAACATCATTTTCGCTAAAAAAAATTGATGGAAAAATGGACAAAATCGTAGTTTATGCAACAAGTTGCAAAAAGAAAAATTTTTCAGCACGAGTTGTACATTTATCCAACGAGGTTTACCGAGTTGGATAAATACGGCGAGTGCTGAAAAAATCATGTTTTGCAACGAGTTGCTTACAACATTTTTTGCAATTCCTAAAAACGCTTTTCTAATGGAATTTTATGTTAAACATTCATGTGTTTAGTAAATTTATCGCTCAAAACAAAAAAATATTGAAAAATGATACTTTTCGATACTAGTGTTGAAAAGTTCAACTTTTCAGCACCCATTTCAGTGCTGAAAAGTAGAACTTTTCAGCACTGTTATTGAAAGGTATTAATTTTCCATTCTGTTATTTTTGGTAGGAAAAAGTAGGCCGTTTCGTTCCTCCAGAAGAACAGGAAAAGTTGACAGTTTCACAGTGGAATTGCAAAAAGATATTTTTCTAGCACCATTTTTTTCCACAAACTGATAAGAAAATTTCATCAAAGATTTTTGAATGCTGCTATAACGGTACCAACCTGGGTGATGAATAGAGGGAATGCGTAACGTGATTTTCGAATGATCCCACTTTGTTTACATCTACAATGTAGGAGGCTGTTCAAGCACAAGCATGACTTTTTTCTTACTGGTGAATGAGCTGTTTTATAATCAGTATATATAGTATGTGTTTAATTTTATCTAGTTTTGGTATTTTTTTATTTTTTTGCTAAAAAATTGTCGGGTTTCGATCGGTTAGAAGATTTTTTTCTTTTTTATGGATGACGAAGAACTGCGGCGAGAGTTTTATTCTGTGTCTCTGGCTGATTTTGGAATGCTGCAGCTCTTCCTGGTCCAGCGAAAAAACATCGCTAATTCCAAGCTAATTCTAGCGAAGCTGACCCAACAAGCAGAGAAGATTTTTACTAAACCAGGTATTTGAACGGAATCAAACAATAAAGACAGCTTCTGGATGGATACAACCGCATCGAATCCATAAACAACTTCCATTCATTATTATAAAAAAATGACGATCTCCCTTCAACTATCATAAGATTTCATGACCAACTCCAGGTCCTCAGAAGACACACATTTTTCATTCTTGAAAAAAAAAATTAATGATCGATAACAATACTCTCTACTTTTGGCGAGCAGTAAATTGGTTCCACTTTGACAGTTCAAAATTGAGGCCGTTTTGCGAACCACTATTCAGCACCCAGGTACCAACCAATGACACAACATGGCTTTTGATCACATTATAGGGAAGGCCCCTAAAATGTTTGAGCCAAAAAAAAAAAATATACAAGATATAAAAATGTATGAAATCGATTGATTTCACTGTCAAATTTAAAACGTTTTATTTATTTTTTCAATTCATCTTTTTCCTGTTAATGATAAAATCATAGCTTTTTTTTGTTTTGTTTTGGACTTTCAAAATCGGACAATAAGTTGCTGAAATACAGCCAAGAAAACAAATAGGTAAAATAAAGTTTTTCCAAGTGACATTCAATTGAACTCTTTGATGATAGCCCAGCAACTATTTGTCAGAGTCTCATTTTTAAAAATCAAAACATTTGTTAAATTTTCCATTCAAATTTGGCAGCTGTTCATACGAACATGATGTATGAAAATTAAAAAAAAATATCTCTTGAAGGATTTTTTTTATCGATTTGGTAACATTGGCAAAGTTGTAGAAAAAATCTATGACTTTTTATTTCACTTTTTGTCACTAAAACTTGATTTGCTAAAAAAAAATCTAGTTTTGTTTTTTTTTTTGTTTTTGGGGTTATCATAAACCAACTTTCCAGAAATTTACTGGATGCTCCAAAAATCTCTGACCTAGTTTTTGAATTTTGAAACAATACTGATTCTTTCAATAAATCGAAATATTGGTTGCAAAAATTTTTCAACTTAATTTTTTGATTCAAAATATATTTGCAATTTAAAAGTAGTTTAGAGATATTTGGATAAAATGCACTGTCTCGTGGGTCTCGTGGCGCAGGGGTAGCGGCTTCGGCTGCCGATCCCGATGATGCTATGAGACGCGGGTTCGATTCCCGCCTTATCCACTGAGCTTCTATCGGATGGTGAAGTAAAACGTCGGTCCCGGTTTCTCCTGTCTCGTCAGAGGCGCTGGAGCAGAAATCCCACGTTAGAGGAAGGCCATGCCCCGGGGGGCGTAGTGCCAATAGTTTCGTTTTCGTTTTCGCACTGTTCTCAAGATAAAGCCATTTTCAGACAAGTTTTTTTTTAAAATGGTCGCATCTGTTTCGAATCTACCTTGTTGGAGGTGATTCTTGACATCCTTCCGGATCTAATGCAACAAGAATCATTCAAATCGGTTGAGTTTTTGTCGAGATACAGCCGGTTGAAGTTGCATTTCCAACTTTGTTGATCCCCTTGGTGCTTCGCGTATGTTTTGACTCCGTTGGTGCTACAAGTGTTTAGTTCCCCTAAAACATACATAAAAAATAAAAAGAGTTTTTTTGTAAATCAAGTTTTAGTACAAAAATTGAAATTTTAAATCATAAAAAAAAATTTTACGTGCATCATTTTTTAGTGCAGTCCTTATCCATACCTACAACTTTGTCGAAGAAACCAAATCGATCAAAAAAATCCTTCAAAAGATACAGATTTTTGAATTATCATATCGCATTTTTGTATAGACAGCTATCAAATTTGTATGGAAAATTATATGAACAGACTATAATGCAAAATGGCATCATTAGGCATGCCAAAGGCACCAAAACAGTTATAGCTGGATTAAAAAATACAAAAAAAATCGAACAATCGAAACCATAAAGAATTGCTAAAGATTGCTATAATTTGAAAATGATGCAAAAATATTCTTTTTTTTTCCGAAACATAAAACACTAAAACATTAAAATAATCCATTCTAGCAAAAACAAAAAAAGATTGCTTTTGCAAAAATAGAGATCTATTTTACGATAACGGAGCACATCAACCAGAGCTTTAGCATCAAAATTTTGTTGCAGACATTGTAGTATCTTAAATACTACAGGAGCAACCGATATAATTTGTTATCATCCCCTAAAATATAGTCTCTAACATAATTTACTACAAAGTTTGATTATTTAAACAATTTTGGAATAAGAAGACAACAACTGCCTTTGTTGTTGTGCACCCTTAAAATCTGGAGCTCAATATTTTGTTGGAAAAAATGTAATGTAATGTAATGTCAAAAATTCATAACTCGGTCAAAGATTTTTGTACAACTTGGAAATTTCTGAAAAGTTGGCGTTTTATGTCCTCTAAAACATATCAAAAAATAAAAAAAAATTAAAAATAGTGTTTTTTTGCAAATCAAGTTTTAGTGACAAAAAGTTAAATAAAAAATCACCAAATTTGTTTTACCGTGTAACATTTTTTTCAGTGCAGTCCATACCCACACCTACAACTTTGCCCAAGACACTAAATCGATCAAAAAATTCCTTTAAAAGATACAGATTTTTGAATTTTCATGCATCATTTTTGTATGGACAGCTGCCAAATTTGTATGGAAAATTATATGGACAAAATAATGATGCAGAATGGCTTCTTTGGGCATACCAAATTCACCAAAAAAGTTTCAGCCGCTTTAAAAAATACAAAAAAAAAATTTAAGAAAAAAGACCGATTCCGTAGAGAATTGCTCACGTTAATTATCATGCTTTTTTTTAAAAGATATCTCCGCTAAAACAGATCGTTAAGAAAGATTACTTATAATGAAATAAAATAGAAAATCTGAATAAAAATTGTATTTAAATGGCTGATAACTACAAACCATAACATTGTTGACTGAGGTTAGTTCTGACGCACTTGACCGACTAATTAAAACAAACACTTTGTTTCAACGGCGTGCGCGTTTGCCGGAAGCTTTCCTCGGGTCATAACATCCACGTTTTCCTTAACCACCCACGGTCGATTGAAATCGAAATCGCCTAAGTCAATTAAACCGTTACAGCTTAATCGCATTCTCATCCCTTTGCGAAAAAAAAACTCAGCAAATTTGCCGGTCTCGGCGCGTCGTCACGCCTGAGTGCTCTCCGTGTCAAGGTCTGACCTGCCCGTAACGAGTACCGGCGAGTACCGTAATGAGAGGAAAAATTTGATAAATGCATCGACTCTCTCTCTCTAGACTGCAGTTGTGGAAAATTGAAAATGGAAATTAGCCCCAGAAGCTGACCTGGAACACGACTACAGCGGCGACGCAACAAGCAAATAAGCAGGC